>NC_056731.1:747094966-747157466 GCF_019279795.1 Protopterus annectens
CATGGGAGATATACAGACAGCGGACAGTACCACAAACATATCATACAGTGCATTCATTTAACAGTATAGGAATGTATCCCATCCTGTAGATGTATATGTGAGTGTTTATGTCCAGCATATAGGTACATACATATATAGAGATATAGCAGGAACATACCATGTGGCAACAAAGCATTACAAACGAATGAAATGGGAAACACCAGTGAAGCCTGTATTATGTAGTGGTGTTGTTCTATGTGATCTCAAGACTCCCTCAGACAGACATGTGTCATTCATACATGCAAATAGTTGTACATTGGCTGTATACATCACTGTATGCATGTAATGTACATTAACACAACAGTACCTGTCCAATCATTATGTGTGAAAAGTACTCTTGCAAGGTGCTGTGTGCAACATCATCATCATGGTAAAGGTAAATGAGGTAACCATAGAGGGACTGGTAGTGTTGTGTGTACAATGGGGTCATCCTCACCATGTGTACCTGGACAATTTAGGAGTGATGTGCATACCAGGAACATGCAGCTGAGGGACAGGGGTGAGGATAACAGGAGTATGTTGTAATGCATATTACAAGGGTTACATGTGTCCAGTGGGCACGTGTGTGAAATGGACAGCTATGTATAGGGCAGATGTCCTAGGAGCCGATTGGTCTTATGTTTCCGTAGGTGAGGGTCAGAAGTAGGGGACAGATTGTAGGTATGGCCGTGGAGGATAGGTAGGGTAGGATCACAGAAAAGACATCATACAGGGTTGGTATATGACACATGTGGGGGGATACACCCTGGATGGAGATGGGTGTTCGGCATTCACAAGCCCATGGAAACAGTGGGATGGAGGTCCCCAGCCATGGGCAGCCACCAGTGCACCTAAACAGCTGCAAAGGAGGCAGTGCTGGGGGCTGTCCCAGTGGGACAGCAGCACCCTGTAAATGTGACACTCCACCCTTGAGCTTGTGTTTCTGGCTTTGGAACCCCTTAGTGAGCCTCCAACGCAACACATCCGGGACCGCAAGACAGCAGACATATACCTGTCTGGTCCTGCTCCCAGGGGGGACATGCTCCATCCTCAGTGGTGGTACCACCAGAAGGTGGTACAGAGTCAACAGAGGTTGATGTCTAAGGCTGGGCCCCAGATGTGCTAGTGCCCAGTGCCATGGTCAGCTGCAGTGGGACAGGAGGTTCTGCTGGGACCTCCCAACCCTTTCAGCCTATGGTGCTGCAGTTTAAACCCACATATGGTTTAGTGATAGACAACAGCATACAGGATTATCTACAACAGTATGCACAGATATCATCATCAACCCAACACAACTGATGGTATACATTTGCAGAGGGAGCACAACACATGCATATATACTGCATGCCATGTGTACAGTGTGTAGTAGACGTGTAACCACAGCTATGAACAGTTGCCCATTATTGGCTTGTCACTGGGAACTCCAGACAGTGTCTGTCATACCACTGTTTCATGTGACACATGTCCAGTCAGGGATGCAATGGCAGTAACATATCCCTATCATCATGTACTGTCTGCAATCCTCACACTATGCTTCTGCTGTGCACAGATGTGTGTTCAGTGTGTAACATAAGAAACAAATGGTTGCACACACTGACCAGTTCACAGATGGCCCTACAGATGGGGGTCCTTCATGAACAGAGTACTGTCATGTCTGTATTAAAACATGCAGAATTGCCATTACCACACACATGTTATACAGGCAGTAGACTCAATGCAGCATAGCTACACTTACATGCTGTAGTCATGTGTGGCACATCACCCTCCTGTCTTTAGTCTATTTTCCACTGTGTATAATGTTTGAGGTACATCCAGATATCATCGGTGATGTCATGTCAGAACACCACATCCAGGTACCACTCACAGCGACTGTCATGGCCAAATACCAACATGTTTTCCCTAGATAGTGTACTGTGTTTATCATGCGAATGGCTATGGGAACAACATCACAGCTGTTCCACATGCACTCAGCTAGAGGAGGACTACAATAGGTGCAGAGGCCATCACCTGACCATGTCCATCACGTACAATACACATACTGCTGCTGAGCAGGTGTACTCCTTCACATCCACCAGAGAGTGTGTGGGTGGGACAGGCAAAGTACACCAGGGAAGGGCTTGGAGACTTAACCCTAAGCATCGCCTGTCACACGCCTAACAGTACAGGGGTCAAACCCCTGACTGGCTACTCATTACTATTACATGTGCATGACGGTACTACATGTGCCACAAAGGTGACATATTGCTGTGCTGTAAGAACATATATGTGTGTAGGTGAGTGACATCTGCAACAGAGATATAGTAGGCATACATTAGGTGTGGCACACATGGCTGTCCACATGAACAGATGCCATTGTCACCACAACCACACTCTCTAATGGACATGCATTGACACTCTTTGCCAGGGCCACAGATACACAACCTAACTACTTAGTTTGCCACACTGCAGTAATGCACAGGACTACATGCACCACAGGGGATATCTGAAGGTTCTATGGGCTAGGGCATGTGAAAGTGTTTGACATCTGTTGGTATGCCATCGAGGGTTATACTGGGAGCGACTGTGGTTGGGAGCATCATAACCCACATGCAGACACAAGGTGCAAGTACTGGCATGCATGTATGCATTGCTTCATGGGTGTATAGTGGTTGGCTGTGCAAGATGGCTGTACAAGGCTGGGTGAGGGTTAATCCTTGGCATTGCGTCACCCGACAGTGGTGTGCAGTGCAGGGGTGTAATGTCTGCAATGTCCCACACAGATGGGTACTGCATGATCTGCCCTGATATCCTGGTTACCAATGTGTATGGCCATAGCTTTGCAATGCATGCCATGTCTGTGTTTGATAGTCCTTCACATGGGCATTGCCTGGGATGTGCATGTCCCACAATACTGTACAGTGACATGTACAGGTGTACCTGGTTTGGCAGGCACATGTTGTGTACACAGCCTGTTATCCCCCGATATGCCAATACTGGCCTGGTATGGCGAAACCTGCTTATAGTGAGCAGGTCAACCCTGCACCTGCATTGATAGTATGATACAGGTATTCCATGGTGACAGTGGCATGGGTCCATACAGCGCACATGCGTACAGCATTGTATGGCCTCTGTGGATCACATATGATGGCACCACATATGTTGCAGGCATACAGTTTGGAACATAGTGAAGGCACAATGTCCGCATATATGTACCTATTGTACCGCTGTACAGGGTGCCATGTTCTCTGCAGGCCACTGCAGTCACACCATGCCTACTATCGGTCATCAATGTGCATGGTACTAGCAACATAGTGGGATATCCTAGGCAAGTTTGTTTGTGCATGGCACATGGGTGTGGGACATATGCCGGGTACTAGTAGGGTTGCATACTTTGTTCACTAGGCCTATTGCCAGATGTAGGGGTATGGCTTGCCAACACAGTCCCGTGGCTGACTGACAGCTGTACTCCTTGTGAGGTGGCCAATGTGTCATAAGATGGACACCATATAGGAAAACTACAAAATCCACTCCCCAGCATATCCGATGGTAAGACATTCACAGCCACCTCTACACAGGCTCTGACAGACAAACACACACTTGCCATATTCTGTATACAAACCCCTAACTACAGTATCACAATGCAGCAATACGCTTTTCGGGCACTCGCTACGGCGAATACTGGGTTGCAGCCTGCCTACAGGTGTATCCCTGGCTGGGTGACAACAGCAGGAATGACAAAGGTGGTCATGTGATTTGTACAGAGAGTACATACTCTACAAAGCCCTGTACTTGTCTCATGCAGGCAGACACACACACACACACACACACACACACACACACTTGGCATGTCTGGGATTAGAACACCGACCTAAGTACTTTAGCACACTACAGCATTATGCAGTTACAGAACGCGCTACCCAGATTACTGAGTTACAGTTCTCCCAGAGGTGTATTTCTAGGTGGGTGACATCATCAGCCTTGCCAAAGGTGGGTATAAGAATTGTATGGAGTGTGAGCAGTCTAAAAGCAGTATTCAGTCCTAAGGCAGACGGGGACAAACACACACACACACACACACACACACACACACACACACACACACTCTTGGCAAGTCTGGGATTAGAACACCGACCTAAGTACCTTAGCACATTACAGCATTATGCAGTTACAGAATGCGCTACCATTATTACTGGGACACAGCATTCCCAAAGGAGTATTTGTAGGTGGGTGACATCATCAGCCTTGCCAAAGGTGGGTATAAGAAATGATGTAGTGAGAGCAGTCTAAAAACATTATTCAGTCCTCAGGCAGACGGGGACAAACACACACACACACACACACACACACGGCACGTCTGGGACTAGAACACTGACCTAACTACTTTATTACACTACAGCATTATGCAGTTACAGAACACACTACCGAAATTACTGGGACACAGCATTACCAGAGGTGTATTTGTAGGTGGGTGACATCATTAGCCTTGCCAAAGGTGGGTATAAGAATCGTATGTAGTGAGAGCAGTCTAAAAGCATTATTCAGTCCTCAGGCAGACAGGGACACACACGCAACACTTGGCAAGCCTGGGATTAGAACACCGACCTAACTACTTTATTACATTACAGCATTACGCAGTTACAGAATGCGCTACCATTATTACTGGGACACAGCATTCCCAAAGGAGTATTTGTAGGTGGGTGACATCATCAGCCTTGCCAAAGGTGGGTATAAGAATCGTATGTAGTGAGAGCAGTCTAAAAACATTATTCAGTCCTCAGGCAGACGGGGACAAACACACACACACACACACACACACACACACACACACACACACACACACACTTGGCAAGTCTGGGACTAGAACACTGACCTAACTACTTTATTACACTACAGCATTATGCAGTTACAGAACACACTACCGAAATTACTGGGACACAGCATTACCAGAGGTGTATTTGTAGGTGGGTGACATCATTAGCCTTGCCAAAGGTGGGTATAAGAATTGTACGGAGTGTGAACAGTCTAAAAGCATTATTCAGTCCTCAGGCAGACAGGGACACACACGCAACACTTGGCAAGCCTGGGATTAGAACACCGACCTAACTACTTTATTACATTACAGCATTACGCAGTTACAGAACGCACTACCGAGATTACTGGGACACAGCATTCCCAGAGCTGTATTTGTAGGTGGGTGACATCATTAGCCTTGCCAATGGTGGGTATAAGTATTGTATGGAGTGTGAGCAGTCTAAAAGCATTATTCAGTCCTCAGGCAGATGGAGACAAACACACACACACACACACACACACACACACACACACACACACACACGCCAGTGGTGAGAACGGAACACCTGCCGATCTACAGATCACTATTACAATACTACATAGTTATGAGTCACGCCACACAGACTACACATTTCAAGGCTGTCATTATGACCTTCTAGGAATGCAGACATCAACAGGGATGCTGGCAGTTAAGATGTACATACCTGTGAACCTGTGTGTTTAAAGTAGGAATCCATCCTGACCTGTAGTATGCCCATCTGTGGAATGGACGACTACTATCACTATACAGGGTTACAATGGCCATGCCCATACACAGAGGCACATAACCAACACAAGGTGTCACTGGGCATGCTCACAAACTTAGTAGCACAGGGCTGTTCAGAATGCACTATGTGTCCATCTACACAAGGTTATACTGGGTATGGTCATACACATAGTAGCAGTGGGATGTCTGGGATGCACTCTGATTCTAAACACTAAGGCCACAGTGGCCATGCTATTACAGTTAGACGCAAAGAACACATTGTAATGGGCTCTGGTGTTAGTAGTTGTCATTGTTAGCAGGAACACTGCTCTACATATATCTGACACCAGTCTTTTACACAACGTCTGCTGCTGTTTGTCACCTTAGATGTACCATCCTGTACCAAGCACAATACCACTACTCGCAGTGATGTCTTGCTAGGAGTAGAAACTGCTTGACCAACACAATGAGTCTTGCTAGGAGTGGCAACTGCTTGACCAGCACAATGAGCCAGTGTCCTGCTGTAAGTATGAGGTTGTCCAGTGTTTGTCATTCTGGGATGACATAACTGACAGTAGAAAGGCCTTTGACTAATATCACATGCATCCTTGATTCAAGGGAGTGGGGATAATACCCAAGTTGCATCCGCCCATATAGTGCCATTCCAAGGCAAATATCCTAAACACAGGATAACACCCTGACACCTAGAGGACAACTGCATTGTATGCGTATGCCAACCAGTGCTAGATGTGTAGCATCCATAATCACAGCTGCTCACTGTAGATCCAACAATGGGGAGTACTGACATCTCTGCAGTGAGGAACACCTGGCTGAAGGCTCTGTAGGGCACAATAGCACTACCACCATATATCTCAGAACCAGACATGTGAGCCATAACAGAGGTATGGACCGCTCCAGATGGTGGTGTCCCCACATACATAGAGGCCACTCACATGTACTGACCGGTACCCCCACAAAAGGCATCACAGATGAGTCAGGTGCAGGACACAGTGTCAAATGCTGCATTCTCAGATCTAAACCTTAGACACCACCATGCCCTCGGACCACCAACACACATCCATACATGTTGTAGGACATATAAGAGTATACCACCATGTGATCCTTGACCAGTGGACTGTAACAAGCTCTACATCAACTGTAGAGAGTACCCATGTACTGACACAGTTGCATCATGTGTTATAGGTTCACAGGTTCATAGGTTGGTACTAGGCTATCAGCCCTAGGGCCTATACAAGCCCAGCCATAACAATTCCCTGGTCTTTTCAATGTAATGATACCACTGTTTGTAACCAGGTCAGCTGTACACATACCAGGGGCCCTCAGTTATTTACAGCATTAGCAGATGACTGCTGCTGTACACCAGTACACACCCTCATGTTTGGATATGACATAAATTACCTGCCCTGGATATGTACATGCCACACACACACAACATACATGTAAATAGCATAGCTGTTGTTGTTCTTTGTGCAGACAGGTGGCTACAGCCATTACACACATGCACATGGAATGTAGGTCCATGGCTGCTGAATGCTAACAGTACATGAGGTGTGATATCAATGTTGACAGAGGTAACATTCCCCCTGTACCAGTCACCCATTACACCTATCATATCATACAACAGTCCATGTGTCATGTATGTCATTACACATGTCTACCAATTGCAATGCCTGCAAACATGCCCAAATGACAGGAGTGTAGGACCTACACACATGTACATGTAGTGGTGTGCATTCAGATACCATGCGTGTGCAGTTGCTGAAGTATGCAGGTGACATGTATCTTAGTACATCATGCAGTTGCAATGTAGCCTCAACATTGCCAACTGTATATGGTGATATGCTGAATGTACCGAAAGATGTACCTCAGGTATGGACAGATGTGTGGAAATAACTAAGTGGTGGGGCATTTTTGCAGATGGATGTTTGCTGAGGACAGCTGACAGGTGTGTCACAAGCGGTCCTACAATAACCGGTGTAACCGGTAAGCAATGGTTTCATTAATTGAAGGACATAACACACAACATAGACAGTGGTCAGGGTGACACCGAAGGTAAATCACTTGACACCTGTAACAGTTAAGACCTCCCATGTGCATATATCAGCACTGTTGCCAAAGGAAGCATCAGTACACTTTGTAATGCGTGCAATACTGCTGTAGGTCTGTCATACATATCATGAACTAGGCAGATGTTTGATTCACAGTACTGGCATGTGTGGTTGTGTGTGTGTCCATATATGTTACGTATGGTGGGGAATACATCTCAATTGTTACTCACTCTCCTGTACACTAGTGTAGACATCTGTACAGACTGCAATGTAAAAAGCAGGACATAGGCAGAGGCGTGTATCTCACACATGTGAGGTATCTGTATGTGCATGACATAGGTGTATTCAATAGTGAATGCCACAATGTGTGTGTGTGTGTGTGTGTGTGTGTGTGTGTGTGTGTGTGTGTGTGTGTGTGTGTGTGTATGGCTGTCTGGTCCCTGAAGTGATGATGTATGTTACCATACTGAACTGATAAAACCCCTCCCCCCATCCAAGCGATGCAATTTACTATCCGTGGTGATGTTCCCGATCTTAGGCCATACTGACTGTCTGTACATGTGTATTCTCTGTGGCGTGTCATGTAGGTGCACAGTACTGTAATGATGATTTGCACATAGGCAGGGGTCCTCACCTCAACAGTAGCAACTGTGTGTGAGTGTGTGTTACTGTGTTGGTGAATCCATGAGTGTGTGGGTGTGTTACTGTGTCACTGAATACATGTGTGTCAATACCTGAGTGTGTGGGTGCAGTTGTGTGTTGGCATCCTGTCATGGGAACATGTATTACTGCTTCCCAATGAGGCATCACACTTCCCACTGGCCTCTACCCTTGTAATCAGCTAGACCGCTCTCTTACCTCACCACTCCATGTAACTTTACCTGTGATGTCACCCAGTATGGATGTCACGTCTGTACCCACAGTAGCTTAATACACAGCTATCATGCTCTTGGATCAGTAGGCATGTTTGGAACGTGGGACATTCTCACTGTTATGTGGCAGCTACATGGTGCATGCTGGTAAATTCATACATACCTGTGAGTAGTCCACATTGACATATGGGGCACTAACTGTAAACACTGACATCCACTGGCACATGTAATTAGACCTGAAGAAGGAAAGCAGAACATCATGACCAACATACAGTTACTGTTGTTACACTAGACACATAATGTTAACAGTACGAAATGCATTGTACACCTGTAGTACATGGTATGTCTGCTGCCTGTCAACAGTACTCAACAATTGTAAACTACACTTATCTTCCTAGTCTGTTCAACCTGTGCATCAGATCATATGAGCATGTCCGTGCACCGATGGTGTGGAATTCAGGGATGAGGCACAGGTATCATCATGTGCTCAGGGTGATAATGTTTGCCAGAGGCCTAGGCTGCATCATTGGATGACATCATGTGTGTGGGTTAGGGCCTTTGATCTAATTGGGCATGTGTGGATGTTATGCATGTGTGTGTTGCGGTGCCCTACATATGTTTCCGGTGTTTGAGTGTATGTATGCACTCAGTTCTGGCATGTGTCTGGCCTACGCAGGGGTATTATTGACAGCTGCGGACTGTACAGGCCAGGTTTTACAGTTCACAGTGTCCGGCCACAGACATGTGACCTATGCCTGCCAGGGGTTGCACGGGAACTACCAGGCAGAGGTGCAGATTGGGTACTGTCTGATGACACTTGTCCACTGGAACCGTGTCCCTGTTGGGACCATCCAGGGCCATGTGCACATGGCCTGCTGTGTCGTGGTGTGGACAGCACAGCAACAGCTGCACTGCTGCTGCTACCACCATTATGGGAGCGGACATGTGGGGTAGCTCATTCACGTAGACCTGAAACAGGTGATGTAGCAGGCCTACGTCCATGTGCCCGATGCCTCACTCCTACCAGATGTTCCAACACAGACAGCTCATGCTCGCAGATTATCATGCCACGGTCAAGGACTCCAACCATGTTACCCAACCATCTATACAAAGCTTCAGCAATCTGCTGTTGAGTATTTACCATTGCCTGGATGTTTGTTGTGTAAAGAATGGACAGCAGCCCTCTGAAGCCTCTGATCTTCTTTGTTCTGCCATTCAGTATGTGCCTGTGCCTCCATTACAGCCTGAAACATGCGTCTGGTGACACCAGCTGCTGCGCTTTGTCTTGCTGGGGCATGTTGGCCAGAGGTCCTCCTATGAGCAGCACTGGCCACGTGCCTGTGTGGGGCACCACCAGTCAGTTGGCTGACACCATGGTGTGCAGGCACACCTTTCATAGCCCCCACACTTTCCTATTCCAAGCTACCACATGCCAACTGTCCTTCCTCTTTGGCCACTGGTGATGGGGTATGTGCAGGCATGGGATCTGTGTGCGGGGATGAGGGGGATATAGGTGGAATGGCAACCAATGGCACAGATTCAGCCTTTGACAAACCTGCCTGTGCCTCAATCATATGTTCATCATCACTGCTAGAGTCTATGGGGACACTAACTTCAGATGGACCGCAGGAGGGGCAATGCACCTACATCACCTGTGAGGGGCAGACAAGAACTGTACATTACAATCTGTACAATAGACACAGACACATACACTGACACACACGCTATGGCACCCAACATGCATGTGATATGACATAAGGCATGCAACATGCATGTGATATGGCAGACGGCATGCAGCGCAGACAATAATAGTGGTAGTTATGCATCCCTGGGTTGCACACAACAGCATTCATGTGTCATAGCAGAAGGCATGCAAATTACACAATCATAGTAGTAGTTAGCATACATCCCTGTCTTACACCATGTAGACTAGCACAGGTTAACAGTTCACCTGTCTGATGTGTGGCATATAACCTTGACAATCACATGTAGTATGACATGTGATCTGCTGATGTGTGCAATGACATGCATACATATTTTAACACAATGGTGTCCTGTCAAATATACAGTGGGGTAATGGTGTCCCAATGCAGTGTTGTCTGTCCACCCTACAGATATACTGCACATTTAGCTGATGTGCATGGCCATTGCAGGAAATCATGAGGCATCTCTATTGCTATACAGTGTGAGTTACAGACACAGTTCATAGCCATGACTGTGTTCATATACAATACATATATACTGTGGAATGTGACCCACGTCACTGAGGTGTATACACACTAAACCATGATGCGGAATGTGGGACACAGGTTACTGAAGGGTATACGGATGACACCCCTACACATCTGCAACCATATTGCTGCTGCCTGGCAACTATGGCCAGACATAGCAAACACGTTGGTACGCCATGTCCCACATGACATCTGTGTACCACACACACACACACACACACACACACACACACACACACACACACACACACACACACACACACACACACACACACAGAAGGAACAAATATGACACTGATGTCTGACACCAGCAAGTGGAATGTACTGTATCTGTGGGCTGATGTGGATACTGTACAGGTGACTGCTGTCATGTCGTGACACACTCAAGATGTTCAACACATCTTATGTGGTGGATTGATGTCATGCCTACACAAGATGTGCACAGGCCTGTAGGATGGCTAGTGTTCCACATCTGCAATATAACCATTACACAAAGGCCGTAGTTGTATCATGTGTAGCCATTGTACGACAGGGTGTATACACAAGCACATCACATCTACTGTGTGCGTTGCTTCATGTCTCTGGCCATCCTCCATGGCCATGTGTGTACATGTGTTGGCCAAATTATTGTGATGGGCATCTATTTCACATGTCTGTGTTGTCCCATATGACATACACCCATAGATGTCATATGCTCTACTGACGACAAGGTTATGCAGTCAAAGGGTGGTATGTTTGGTATGTAGGATATATTTTTCAGGTTAGTTAGGCAGTCTTGCAGCCAGGCCACTAGATGTCATGGACATGTCAAGATAGCACATCACATTGTGTGACATTCATAGCAGGGCTATGATCCACACCAGTGAATCCTGTGGGCTGGCCATACTCCAGCTCACTGTGTAGTACTGTTTTTATTCCCACATGTGTAGTTCTGATCTGTAGTACATGTCCCTACAGTGAACAGCACCTCCACCATTGTATGCACAGTTGTCCACACATCTGGCAATGACAGTTTGTGAGGATTCATGTTGGTGATTCACATAGTTTGCAAGTGTTGCACATGGGTGGCCATTGTGATGCATTGCAGGTCTGACCTGTATATTGTGACAGGACCATACATTATGTGTACATGTGGTAAATGGCCACATGGCAGATAGATCTGTGCATTATGATACCTAATAAATAATAACAGTCTCACCTGCAACAGGCTGCTGTCGCAGCAGAATGCCAGAGGTACCTAAATAGGAGTAACACAGCAGTATGAGCATTATCCATACCTGTATGATAGCTACAGGGTGCAATGCGCATGTTAACACATACACCAGTACATTAGACTATACTATGGTGTATGAACATGTGTGCATACACAGAGCAGCATACTATAGTATGCGGCATGTGTGTATATACATGCCTTGCATATGATGTTACATAACATATTGTACAGTGACACATGCAATTATATGGAATATAGTTGTTATAGGTGCAGTAGTGACTTACCAAGCAACTCCAGGCTCGGTTTTTGAGAGACACCCACCTCCACAATATCGGCTAAGGCTTGTGGATTTTGTTCTGCAGGTGTTCCCAGGTTGGCCAGTAGCTCCTCGGTACATGCGAGTTGGGGCTGGGTTGGTGGTCCATCACCTGTTGCACCTTGTTCCCTGGCGATTGCATTCACACGCTGTTTCACCCATCTAATGAGGTCTGTACAGTGTCTGCACACCTGCTGGTATGTGCGATTGTGGCCACCCACATCATTAACTCTCCTGCGAAGTTCCATCCACAGGGCATCCCGCTGCTGTGCATCCTGTGGCACATGGCTGAACAGGATATCATGATTGTCATGTAGGTATGGGATGAGGGCCTCATCCTCCAAACAGGTATAAGGGGGTAGCCTTGCCCGTGGCATACCTGGAAGACATAATGATGGAGACAAGTCACAGTAACTCACAGAGACATACAGGGCTACAGCTGAACATACATGTGTATCACATTTATTACGATTAAATAGTTGTCTTTGCAAATCTACATGACACTGACACCACTGACATGTTTGTGTCACACACTTGACACTCAATGGTGAGTGGATATTATCACCATATATGTGTGTGAGTCACCTGATTACATTGCTCATACATCCATGTGGATGCTGTCTTGATGTGGGCATGCCTGTTTGCCTGTACTGGTGTTCCTACCCATCACACATGGCTGGATGTGTCCACATTAATGCAGTCGACCTTGATGCTGTGCATATGTCACATATAAAGGCTTACACTGCCTTTACGGGCATGACCTGTGACCCTGCAGACTTGCTCACGGAAGGTTTTACATGTATGTGTTCTGCCATATACATCTACATGGCACTGTACAGCAATTCAACATCCTGCCATGTATCACCTGTGTTGCACATGTGATACACATGGGACACTGGCTAGCCAGATGGTATTTGCAGGGATGGATATCAACTATAGTATTTACAGTCAAAGTCAACTAGTAGGCTATATGTCATGGGCCATGTATGACTCTAGGATGAAAGGTTACCTGGCTGTAGCCGACAGGTGAGTCTCTGGGGCCAGGTGGAGCAGTGCCATATAACTGATCCACAGGGTTAATGATACATTTACCATGCAGCCATCACACCATGTATGAGGACGAGGCGATGTGCAGCTTTGCTGGACAGGAATGCATAGTATGGCAGGACTATGCAAAGTCCAAACAAGAAGCTCCATAGATTCAGGACTCAAGGCTGTAAATATTTTCAAACTGTTTAATGAAGTGCTTTTCATCGCTCTCAAAGTTGCCTCTTTGAGAGCGATGAAAAGTGCTTCATTAAACAGTTTGAAAATATTTACAGCCTTGAGTCCTGAATCTACGGAGCTTCTTGTTTGGTTTTTAGGACTATGTAAAGTGTATGGGACAAGGATCTGTCCAGCATGTGGTGATCCTAGTACTAGGAAGGTGGATGTCCATGAAGTGTGTGTTTGAGATCAGGATGTGTACGTGTAGCATGTCCAACATCACTGGGTTTGACATGGATTTATTCAGGGTATGCATCATGCTACATAGTGGAGATGGGGACTGGGAAGGCTGATGTAGGCCATCTGAACATGGCCAATACCCCTTAAAGGAAATATGTGATCTGATATGGGTCACTTGAGTGTTGTGTTTGGCTGGACAATGATCTCTATATATTCATGGATGGCACCCTGTCATGGTTAGGGTTGCCACATACGACTACCTGACAGGTGTGGTGATGTAGCTATCACAGGAAAGACAACTGCCCATCTGCATCCCTTACACACAGTGTCCATTATGTTGACCACTGCCTAGGTGGTAGTTCATGGTTAGAGGGTTATTAACATTGGGGTGACAATGTAATATGTAGCTGTCAGATTGTGGCCATATGTCACACACACCTCACCCACAAAGCCCCTTCTGTATGTTGTCCACAACACTCTGAGTCAGCTATTGCTCCTAGGTCATAGTCATTCACATACTTTAATAGGCAGATGCCTTCTGTTAGTCTGTGTGGTATGGACTACAATGAGGGGGAATACAATTAATTAACCCTGTCTTACTGTAGCTGGCACTGGTGTGATGTGCATGTATTATTCAGACATCTTCTGTAGTGTTGGTTCTGCCAGAAGTCCCGTTGCAAAACACTCCTGTGACATAGAAATGTACATCTAGTATACTGAGTGTAGGTGGAACACAGTATGGGTGATGATGTCCTATGACCTGGCAAGGTTATGATATGCAGTGTGAAATCAACCTTACTGTCATCTACATCTGTACTGCTGACATCAAATAATTTGATCAAGGTTCATGGCCTTTCAGAACAGACTCAGCAGGGTAGTAGTGCAGTACTTCCCATTATCAGTGGTGTCTCCCCCTTTGTGGGTTGTGATACCTGTTGGTGTGCACCATTCAGTGTGTACACAGCCTGACATGAAGCTATGTTTTATATGATGTGTATGTGGAGAGCAACTTGTTTTGCCATATGTGTATGATACAACCTGGGATGTGGACAGGTCCCATGCAGCCTGAGTGAAGCTTGTACCTGCATAGTTGTGGGTACAGGGGCTATGTGGTGTGCATGGATATATGATTGTGTACCTGTTGGGGGAGGTGGACAGTGTGTTTATGTTATCCAAGACCCTATCTGGATTGCTTATTCATGCTCAGCACTTGTTCAGAACTTGTAAGCACTATTTGCTACTAATTACTATAGCACTCAATCTTCCTCATTACCTAGAGGTAAACAGTTTTGTACATACTTTTCTCACATGCTTTGAGTAAAATAGCTCTTGTACTCACTTTCTTCACTTATCTAGGGGAAATTAGTTTTATATTCAGGCATGTCCAAGGGTCAGCTGCCAGTGTTCTCTCCTGTCTATCTGGACATCTTGAGGCAATATAGACATTGCCTCATGTAGGCAGACAACCCTCTCCACCTAGCACCCAACACTACAACCTGTGAGAGATGCACTTATCTAGCCAAACTGGAGGTAAAGCTCTCTCCAACCAAGCCTGACCCTGACAGTCATGTGGAGAAGGTAAACATTCACACCACACCACACTCATCACATAGTCTCACTGAATCTACCCCACCATTAACTGAGAAAACTACTCGTGTACCAACTCATTAGCTGAATGCTTTCTGGAATTCATAAACACCAATGCCCTGGATCAACTTATCCACACACCCACCAGGGTCAACAATATCCTAGACCTAGGCATTACCAGCATGAGTGAACGGTGTTCCGCACCTGAAGTCAACTCCTCGGTCCGATCCAACCATAAGCTGAACACCCTTGATATCCACATCCTGCCCCCACCCTCCATTAAGGGAACCACAGTATACTATGTCTACAAAGCCAACTTCATGCTTCTTAAGACAGACGTGGTGAACTTCATGACACCCATGCAGATGGACAATACTGTTGCAACTGCTGAATCCTACACAAATGCACTCTGTAAGCACTTACATGTGTGCATGAATCATGCAATCCCAAACAGAACCAAGACGCTATACTCCTAATTTAGGAAGCCAATCTGGTGGTCCCCTGCCATAAACAAACTGTACAACAGAAGGAAGACACTGTTGCAAAAGAGAGTACGATTCCATGCATGGAGGAGCTCCCTGGTCAGCCTCAGTAAGAAGGTGAGATCCCTTATAAGATCCTCCAAAGCTAGCTACGGAAACAAAACCGACACTACTTCCAATGACAACCACAAAGCATTCTATAGCTATGTCAAATATCTCAATGTCAACTCCCAGATCTGCTCTGAGTTACAGCACAAAGGCATGAACATTACAGAACCAACTGATATTGCCAACATCCTGGCAGATAGGTTTAGTGCTACCTTTCCCCCCTCTCACCCCCTAAAGGGCCTATATCTATACAGGAAGAGTGCAGAGTCCCTGTAATCAGAACTACACAGGTAAAAGCTGCACACTCTAAAGTCAATATCACAGCATCCAACAACATCCCAGGGTGCGTTTTACATGACCTTCAGAACGTACTGGCTCCCCACCTATGCACCTTGTTCAATAATAGCCTCCCATCAGGCTTTGTGCCCCCTGAATGGCACACAGCAACAGTTATCCCACTCCACAAAGGTGGCACCACAAAGGACCATGGGTCCTATTGCCCTATAGGACTGACTAGCCTGGTCTGCAAGGCTATGGAGCACATCATCATGGATCTCAGTCACAGAGACATTGGGTACCTCCAAACCTTTGACCCCTCCCAGTTTGGCTTTGTTAAGGGCAGACCATGCCTCCTAAACCTGGTTGACTTCTTAGAGACAGTTACCAAGGCATTAGATAAGGGTAAGGAGGTCCACAAAGCCTACCTAGATCTCTCAAAGGCTTTCAACACCATTCCCCATTCTGATATTATCGACATACCCATCTGCCTGAACATTAACCCCTACCTCATGTGATGGTTTGCAAAGTGGCTCATGGACAGAACCCACACAGTGGGAGTTGCATACCCTAGGTCCGACTGTATACCAGTTACAAGTGGCGTCCCCCAGGGCTCAGTCCTAGGACCCCTCATATTCGGTATATAATTCTCTGATGTACAGGCAAGCACAGAAGGGCTTTGGCTGAAAAGGTTTGCAGATGACTGCAAACTGGGGGCCATAACTGTTTCCACAGCTGATACAGACAATCTCCAGAAGGGTCACACTGAGACGGATACCTGGTGTCAATATCATGGCCTGAAGCTGATTGCCAAAAATGCATAGTCATCCCCTTTGGATATAACTAATTACCCATGGACTACCACATAGGTGCTATTCCCCTACATACAGAAAAGGTAACAAGGGATCTGGGAACCCCAGTAGATAGCAATTTCTCCTTCGATACCCATAATGACAAGGTGGTTAGAATATCCTTCTACATGGCCCCCCAATCTCTAATGGGTTCGCATCCAGAACAAAGGAGGCCATTGTGCCTCTCTACTCATGACTTATTAGACCCATTATAGGATACAACACCCCATTTGGGATGTACCTTGCAAGACAACTGCAACAGCTTGGAAGACCACAACAGTACGACACCAAGAGGATTACTGACCTCAAACAGATGACCTATGCAGCCCAACCTAAGAATCTCCAGCTGTACTTGGTTGCATACTGCATACTTACAGGTGCTCTCTGCTTGACGTACATGGCCCATGTCCAACCCAGTATTGCTAGATATGCTCCACCTAAACAGAAGCCCCTGAGAGCCACATGCTCTATGGATATACACCTAACCACAACGATGACTAGGATGTGCTGGACAGATAGATTCCTTACCCGGAGACTCCCCATGTGTCGGAACATGATTCCAATGTACATCAGGCAAGGCCCCTCACTAGCACTCTTCAAGGGAAACCTTGACGGGTGGATGGGAGACAGACATGTACCCCTGGGATCACTGCAGTGGCTCTGCTGGACAGAGGCACAGGGAACTAATGGCTCTGCCATTCAGATGCACAGGGAACTAACCTAAGGGTGTGGTGAAAGCCAACACACTCTAGCTAGGCTTATAAATACCCTTGGGCAGACAGCCTAGTACCTATCTTTGCTCTTATTACATGTCTTATGTGCATGGATAGTTAACCAGCTCTTCCATTTTACTTTGCTATCATGCTGATAAACTATCGAGTGACTACAAGTCATATGTATCCTGTTACTGTGTGTTGTAAATGCCAATAGACATAACTAATGTTTGTCTAACATAACAGTAATGCTATGTAACTTGTAATACATATCTGCCTACAGTACTGTACATTACACAGTTATTGGCACAATATCCCACAATGCAAATCATAATTGCACAGTGGGCCAACCTTCGACATGTTATTCTCAGTAAAACACCCATACATATGCCTACTGTTACAATATATCAACATATACTATCCCCTATTAAAGCACATACTTGATAGACAATCCCTGCCATGGACAGCGGCTGGTGAGGAATATTTGGGTTCAAAGCCCTTATATAGCATCTCTTGTGGTGTATGCGGTGTTTGCCTTGTGACCTACAGCAGTACACACAAATACTACAAGTGTTACTATAATCAACAATACATCACTACAAGATAACTGTTTCCACTATATGGATTGCATGCACTTTAAATATTACAGAACAGGTACTACATACACAGACATACTGAGTGTTCTACATATCTTATTAGTAACTCGAGGAGTCATTGACTGTTAATTCAATCCCTTTCAGTTTGTGTTTCAATCTTCTTTGTAACATTCTGCTGGTATATACAAATGGTTTGAATGTGTGATAAGCCATCCTTTTCTAGTTAAATATCAGTAACATGTGCTATCCTGACCACCAACTGGTGTTCCAAAGTAGTTAATTAGATGCACATCAGCTGTGCAGCTACTCCATTAGCCAATACCATGGCAACAGTGGTGTATAATTGAGTACTCCACTTGGGCATTGTCTGTTTGCCTTACTTTCAGGAAGACAGCTTGGATGTGTTGTTTGTGATGTATTTCAACAGCTATATGGAGACAGACAGAGATATATTAGCTTCATGACTCCCTTGGATTGTGTGTGATGGCTAGATGATGTTGTTCTATATGTGAGTAGAGCTGTTATATTTCAGAACATTGCTACGTATGCAGGGTTTGTTTGTACCTGATACTTCTGCAGATGTTTCAGTCTGGCAAGGATGTTTGGGCAGCTTAAGACTGCATGGCTATGCATGAACTGTTAGGTGGTTTACAGTGTGCTCACCAGATATCCTTGGTTTGGTGTACATGTGTATCATACTGTACTGTTAATCATTAATTGGTAACACCTCCTGGTGTACACACAACCCTCTGAAACAGGATTAGTGCAAACAAACCCTGTAACATCAGCAGCTGTTCCATTGTATAGCAGCAACTATTTCACATAGGGCCATGTTAGTGTGTCTCTGACAAGATATGTTAAGGCTTCTGCAGATGTCGTACAGTGAGTGAATGATTTGTGATGTTATTACAGTTTGTATTGTAATTTGATTGGGTGTGGGGGTGATGGTGGGTGTACATAGCAGATGCAGGTGTGTAAAAACTGCTTTTATACATAATCGATATGTGCATGAGGGTTCCTTCCCTATTTGAACACCTATCCTTTGGTGGACTAATACTATGGTAATTGCAGGCTGATTCATTAAGGCACTGTTAATTGGTTCCTGTATAGCCTGCAGGTGATGTTAGTCCTTGAATCATTTTGGCAATACAGCGGAATGTAATAAAGTGTTGCTACATGTAAGCTGTGTATTTCTGTCATAGGTATTTGCAGTCATTGGAGTTGTGTTGGTGACTGACCCTCTTTGGCTAGGATTGCCACCTTTTCAAATGGCCATAGTGGGATATTTTCGGGACACACATCAGATTTTACAGGCCGACACAAACCCACGGTCAGTACAAGGGATAGAACTTTCCTTTTTTGCATAAATATAAGCTTAGTCTTGTAGCAGTTTAGTTGCTTATCCTGTTTCTTGTAACATGTAGGTATTTTAAATACAGAAAGAACTATTGTATGCAACTATTACATTACATATGGGACATAATTATGTCCTACAATCTCAGGACATTTGCCACATTTAATATTTTTGGTCAGGACACAACTGCCCAAAGAGGGACTGTCCCTCGCAAAGTGGGGCAGGTGGTAACTCTATCATTGGCTCATGCCCCTAGCACATATTTGTAATAGTGTATAGGCATATACTCTCCATATCCTTTGTTCATAAAGTTTGGTCGTGGCCGAATGTGTGATTGCTATGGTCCATGTTATACTCATATATGAACACTTCAACCACTGTATACGGGATACCTATGGAATCCCGAAACCACACAATTCCGACGCCCACAGTACTGGGCCCAGACTCCCATACCCCACATTACCGACAGCGACAGTAACTCATGAAAGTAACACGAACATGAAACACACACACGCACACACAGACACACTGCTACCCACCACATCCAAACAAACCATCCTACACTATGTATGAGCAGGTGGGCAAGCCCCCCTATACCTCCATGTGGGTGTCTGCACCCCCCACACCCCCTACTTTATTATTCTACCTCCTAGATTGCACAGACACACAAAGCAAACCCACACCCACACATTACAGTCCCCCAAGAACACACACCACACTCAGGACACACACTTATACACACTACAGCCCTCAGAAACACACTTACACACAGTAACCTACATGAACTGCAACACCAGAAGCACTGGCTAAATGTCCCTTAACATCGGGATTTTAAACCTTGCGCTTCTGGTGTTTCGGTACTCTGGTCTTTCAGACTTTAAGTCTTGTGATTACGCACGTCGGTATGTCAAACAGTCGGTATGTGGTAGGTATCTTGTGATTACGCACGTCGGTATGCCAAGCAGTCAGTATGTGGTAGGTATCCCATTTATATGTACCTCCATAGTTATGTAGATGTTGTTAATCTATCTATATATCTACATATATATGTATATCCCCATATATCAACATATATCTCTCTCTCTCTCTCTCTCTCTATATATATATATATATATATATATATATATATATATATATATATATATATATATATATATATATATATATATATATATATATATATATATATATATATATATATATATATATATATATATATATATATATATATGTATGTATAGCATACACCTTTCATTGGGTACATGCCGGTTTGTCCTATTTCCACACATTCCTACCTTTTGTGTTTTAACCTGTCAGTATACACAACTGCCATCGGTACATCTCAGGTAGCTTAGTGGTAGGTTATAGTGAAGATTGTGTACATGGTTGCGTGTTCTAATCCTGGCAGTGGTAATTTTACCTTTCAGAGCAGGCACTGGTAGTGCAAGGGTGATTAACGCACATTTCAGCGGTTGTGTGTTTCAAATGTTTATTATTCTGTGGAATACTACCTATATATGCAAGCTGTGGTTAAGGTATACTATGTAACATGTAAATCATCTGAGAAGATTCCTGTCATGGGTACTCCCCATTATTTGGAACTACATCCCTGATTACATTATATGAAACCCCTCACTAACACTCCAGGGAGTCCTTGTAGAGTGGGTGGGGAACAGTGGATACACCCCAGGGATCCCGCAATTGGCTCTGCTCCACAGAGGGACAGTTAGTTAATCAATGGGGTGGCGACAGCAGACACTTTTTGGCTATGCTTATGAGTGGCCTCGGGCAGTTAGGCATGTACCTACCTATGTATTTATGAACCTATATATACAGTATGGACACATGCTGATAGCTTAATTTATTGTTCAGGTATTGACTTACCTTGTGCCAATGGCAGTTGTGTGTACAATAGTTGAGGGCTACCTATGTAGGATGCACACAGTAGACCAGCTATACATGACAATTTACAGGTGGTCGTGTGTGTGTGCCATACATGTTTGCTGTGTGTGCAGGTGGGGAAGGGTGTCAGTCCATAAGTGCCTACACTGTCAGTGTGTGTGCTATACTTTCCCTCTTTGCCAAGGCATGGGCATACTGGGCACACCACTGTCTGCCTACTGGGGCTGGCACAGGGTATTCGTGGTCTGAGTCCCTCTGTACCTGTGGGGCCCTTGGCAATGGTGGTGGGCTGTGAGGGCCTTCACCATTCTGTCCCTGCTACAGCTGTTTCCGCAGGATCATATTGTATAGCATAGCACATGCTATGAAGATGTGGGCACACGTGCCTGGAGAGTACTGCAAGGCTGCACCAGATATGTCCAAGCAATGGAACTGTGATTTCAGCATCCCAAACACTTGCTCAATGATGATTCGTGTTTCTGTGTGTGCCTCATTATGGCGTTCTTGCTTGGCTTTGTGTGGATTTCTGATGGAAGTCATCATCCACGGTTCCAGTGCATAGCCAGCATCCCCCGCCAGGTGGCCATATGGGATGTCCCCCCTGGCAAATACTTGATACAGCTGTGAGGCATGCCAGATGTGGGAGTCGTGATAGCTTCCAGGACTGCCAGCACACACATCCATGATAATGCCCTGGGCATTGCACACGACCTGGAAGTTGATGGAGAGGTATCCCTTGCTGTTTATGTAGCACCTACCCTGCTCACCGGATGGTGTCTTGATGTGTATGTGCATGCAGTCTATTGCACCCAGTACCTCCGGGTAGTCTGCCACACAGTGGAAGAGACGCATATTGCTTGCCAACTCCTCCTGCATTCAGGGGAAGTATATGTGCTCATTGGCATATGGTAACATGGCATCCAGGAACTGGTGGAGTACCCTGGATGCTGATGCCTGTGAGATCCCCATGATATCCCCAGGTGGCCTTTGAAAGGCACCTGTGGCTAGTATTCTCAAGCTTACACATACCTTCATGTCCACTGGGATGGGTTCCCCTCTGTTATTTCTGGCTCTGAGGCGTGGCTGGCACAGCTCAACAAGTTGCTGTATGGTGGCCCTGTCCACCCTGTAACACTCTACTATCTCCAGATCATGTAGCCCCTGGTAGGTTACCCTGGGTCTGAACACTCTTCTCCTCCTCCTGTTCCTGAGATGGTTGCCAGCATCATCCTCCACACCACCGTCAGTGCTGGTGAATCAAAGCTATGGCAGCCCCTAACATGTACATATTAAAAGTTCCCCGTCTGTATACATCAATGATGCAGAGTGTCTGGGAATACACAAGTGTGTGTGTGTGGGGCTTTTACACCTTATACTATTGTGCAATGGATGATGCTGGTGTAATTGGGTGTGTATGTGCAATTCCAGCTGCAGGGTATCTTAATTATGGGTTTTACAGCAGGTACTGCTATTGTGGGGCCTTTGGTGTTGACTTATGCTTGGCTGCCATGATTCATCTATTGCCCTTTACTTCATTTTTCAACCCGATTCCCCTGCCATTGTCAGGCATGCATCCAGCTGCCTGCTTTCTTGTTTTGTACTTTTCGCAACACAATCCTGGGTTGTGAATGTGTTATGTGGCGGATCTACTGCAAGTTTGCTTTGTTCTGCTGTGACAGTTCTTGTTTCTTTGCAGTACGTCACTTCCCCTTTCCTGTTCTGCAGGTAGCTGCTAGCAACCTTGTTAGCTGTTGTCAATGGCCCACTGTGAATTCCTAGGTGTTAATTACTCATTTGTACTCCAATTACCATGCTGCAGCATTTCCTTATTGTCTTCCCATATCTTTCCTGTTTCAGCTGTTGTGCACGCTGCGCACAGCCATTTACCGGGTTTCGAGCGCGTTTTCATCCACATTCACATGCACTTTCGGTTACCTTGTGTACTCTCAGCTAAGCAAAGCTATGGCTACTTCCACACCCCTATCCTGCGGCTTTGCTTAGCAACAGGCAACCCAGATTAGCAATGCTCCAATGTGCTTACAGCTATGGTGGCACACCCCTCTCTTGATGTCATGTTTACCTCCAGGCCACACCTCATTGTTGTACCGCTACATCATGTGGTACAACCTTACGCCGGCGGGGAGTTTGCGATTCAGTATTACTTGACTCATTTGCATGGCATTGACTACTAATTCCTAGTTACCACGCAGAACACTGTCACAGACCCTTAGCAACCCTTGCGCCATGGTTGTGGTATAGCATGCGTGCCATTGACTATTATGGGGAATTCACGAATTGTGTTACATTGCAATTTTATGACATCTACATATATTTTCATTGTGATCCTGTTTGTGCACCGATGCACTGCGGTTTTATTTTGCGTTAGTGTGGCCATGACATTAAATGTTAATTTTTATGTGTTGTGCATGTTTTTTATGCCATTGGCTATATATTTAGCCATTGGCATATATTAACATTATAATACGTAAGTTTGGTCCGCTGTCATGGCTCCAATTTTATGTTTGAAAATATGTAAACCATTTTTTTGGTTTACATTTCTTCACGCTTACACTACGCCTGCACCACTTCATGAAGTGCATTTGTATGCTACACTGCTGCGCATGGGGTAATTAGCATACATGTGCTGCGCAGCTCTGGCGTACACTGGTAGTGCACATGGAAACAGCTCATACCTGGATCGCTTGGTGGCCATATTTGGCGTTAGATCGCTGACGCTACTCCGGCACCTGGCGTAAGCTTCATGAATCCTGGGGATTGTTTATATCATCAGTTGAAGGGAACGGTCATGGGGGCATCTTTTTGTTTTAATTTGAGTATCTCTATCAATGTGATTTTTTTAATATGTTTGCGGTTAAATAATTTCATTTAAAGATGATTTAATTTTTATTTGTAAAGGTGGTTATGATAAGGTTCAAGAATTTTATGGCCAATTACATAATAATCATTTTGGTTTTTCATTCGATGATCTACAGGTGGGGAGACAGATTAATTTTTTAGATATTAATTTATTTATTAATTCCTGTAATCAATTATTTACCACTGTACATAGAAAGTTCACAGATGGGGACAATTTTTTGATGGATACAGTTGCCATCCCCCCAGATTTTATCAGTTATAACCTGATTCTACATCATACTATTAAGATATTTGAAAAAAGTTGTGAAGAAGAAATAAGGCAATGCTGTAAGAATAAATTTAAAATATGTTTTTTATTTAAGTCAGAATGAAATTAGAGCTCTAAATGATTTAAAGAGTTTTAAACATCTTAGATATATGACAGTAGACAAGGGGGGATTGTCATAATGACAAAGAGAGTTATGTTAATGCAATTGAACAAATGCTCAGCAATGAATCCGAATACACAGAGGTTAGAAAATGCGATGTGTTGAAAAGTCATAGGAATGTATATGACAACTTATATGAGTTATTAATGAATGCAGATATTAATCTGGAATTATTCAATTTTTTGCATATTGATGAACCAAAAATAGATGTACTGTTTGGTATCCCTAATTACATAAAAACTTTCAGAATCCCCCATTTAGACCGATAGCTTCTGTGCCTAGATGTACTACAGAGAATATTTTTCTGTTTCTTGATTATGTTTTCAACCCATTGGTTAAGAAACTGGAATCTCATATTAGTGGTTCATGGGATTTCCTTAATCAAATTAGAGAATTTCATGTGAGGACAGAAATTTATGACAATACTCCTTCCTTTATTATGATTACAGTGAATATTTCTTCCCTTTATAAGTCGATTCCTGTAGAAGAAGGGTTAGAATTTTTAAATCATTTTTTACAAAAATATGGGAACCATGACACATATCGAGTATATCTATATAGAACTTTAATGGATTTAGTGTTAGTGAATAATTATTTTATTTTTAACACTATGTTTTACAAACAAAAGAAGGGGGGTAGCAATGGGGGCAACAGTAGCCCCTTACTTTGCTAACTTAGTTTTAGGAAGGTGGGAGAAAGAATTGTTATCACACATT
The DNA here is from genome assembly GCF_019279795.1 of Protopterus annectens. Taxonomy (NCBI): domain Eukaryota; kingdom Metazoa; phylum Chordata; order Ceratodontiformes; family Protopteridae; genus Protopterus; species Protopterus annectens. The sequence continues at coordinate 747,120,537 of NC_056731.1, forward strand.
TCTATGTATGACCATAAATGTCAAGCAGAGCACTTCACTGGCCCTCTTCAAGAGAAATCTTGATGAGTGGATGGGAAATAGAAAGTTTACCCTAGGAATCACTCCAGTGGCTCAACTTGATAGAGGCACTGGGAACTAATGTCGGGTGGCACAATGCCAGGGCACTTCTATGGGCTAGGCTTGTAAAGGCTCCAGGGCATGAGCCTAGTATGCACCTATGAACCTATGACAAGATTTTGATGTACTGCCATTTTGTCGATGATTTATTTTTTATTGTTTTATAAGCTGATTTTGATTTGAATAATTTTATGATAGAATTGAATAATAGTTGTACTTTTCTAGAAATTACAACTGGAAATTTTGGTCTTTGTGTGTACTTTTTAGACATAGATTTAGAATGGGATGGTGCCAAATTTATTTCTAGAAATCACAGAAAATAAACTTTTAGCGATAGTTATGTCAGCTTCAAAAGTGGGCATCCTATGTACATCAAAAGAAACATTCCACATGGCCAATACATTAGAGCCTCCAGAATTTTTTTAATGAAATAGAATTTATCAAGAAGTTATTCTTGGAAAGAGGTTACAACTTGGACTTACTTAATAATACAGCGGATGAAATTATTAGTGTAAGAACCAATACATTTACACCCATTATTATACATGGTTTCACTAGTAAACAGATTACCAATGAAGCAAGAGATGAATCTTTTAACTTCCATTTTGCTTTAAGGTTTTCTTCGGACATGACAGTGGATTCCATGACCATTAAAAATATTGTTAAAAACAACTGGAAAATTTTGCTAGGACATGAGGACCTGGCAAACATAGTGGGGGATAGACCCCCGTTTGTAGAAAAGAAAAATGGAAACATTAAACAGCTGCTAGAATATTCAGGAATGAAAAGTATAACACCTTGTATTAATAAGGTCTTTGGTACTTACAAATGTTTGAACTGCAGGATGTGTAGCTTTATTTCTGAAGGTCCCTTCATAGACTTATGACATTGTAATATAACTGTAAAAGTGACAGGTAGATATGATTGTTCCTCTACTGGGGTTGTTTATGTTACTTTATGTACGTCATGCACAGCATTTTATGTTGGCATGACTACCAGAAGTCTGAGTACTAGAATTAGGGAACATGTATATGTAATTATGACACATGATGAGAATAATGCACTGTACAAGCATTCTGTAAAATGTTCCACTTTTAAGAAATTTATTTTTCTGTTTTGGACATGGTACATATGGACTTAAGGGGAAGTGATTTTAAGAATGAAGTTGAAAGGAAGGAAGTTGAGTGGCAGATTCGGTTGGCTGCTCCCCTTCCTCCTGGTTTAAATGAAGCTGCAAATATCAAATGTTTTTTAAAGTATAAAAAATCTCATTTATTCTGTTTAATGCATTAAGAGTTAACATTAGTGTTTTCCTATTGGTTAACTGTTTAATAAGTTTGGTTTAAATATGGCTGCAATATTATGTGGTTGTTTGTTTCTGATGAAGTCTTTGGACGAATAGCAGATTAATAAATTTGGTTTACGCTAAAAGAATTATGTTGAGCACCTGTTTCCACCAGTGTACTTGTTTGATTGCTTCTCTCTGGTTCCTGGTTGTTTCAGTTTTTCATTGTTGTTTGTAATTGGAGAGTACTTATCTAATTGGATTTGTATTTTTATTGGTTGTTATATAATTGATGGGTGTATTTTATCTGTCTGATGAGCAATGTTTTTAGTACTCCTTGAAGGCTTTTGCTGAGGCGCTAGAGAAAATAAATCCGGACTTGCTTGCGAGATGGCAGCTGTTGAACATAGAGGTAAGCCGAAAATATTTACAGCTGCTTATAGACTTTTTTAAACCAGAGGAAGCAGCATTAGCAGACAGTATTGACAGTAAACAGAAATCTCTCTTTAGAGACTTCCCTTTTAAACTGGTGCAACCGTTATTTGAGAACTTATTGGATGGTGTGTCTGCTTTTGAGAGAAAGCTTTTGCAGCAGAAGAGACATAAGGTAACAAGGGACATTAACGATTTTAAACGTGGCCATGTCTTTGTATGGCCCAGACATGGACAAGACAATATGACAGACTCTGTGGTTGCACCTACAGATGTGAACCACATAGGATGTATTAACGTTGAGCCATTAAATTGTGATATGAATGTGAATGTTAAACAATTTAATATTAATAGCAAATTAGACAATGTTTCTAAGGATAGTGTAACCAGCGATGTTATTTTAAACGATGATATTAACCAATTGAAAAGTGGTAAGGATGATGCTATTCTTAAGGAAGGGCTTGATACAATAGAACTTAATGATACCTCTAACTGTAATGCCGGAGATTTGGTGCACTCTAATACTGACTCTACAGATGTTATACACCTCGTGCATTCTAGTGTCCATTCTGGAATGAGTTTATACCCCGATGTCCGTATTGTTAAGGATAAATCAATAGAAGTTGAATCTGACATTGTAGTTAGACCCAAAGTGTTGAAGAATTCAGCAGGGCAAAGTATTAATGTGAATCAGGGTTTACCTTTTCCTTTGCCAGTACGCACGGAGAAAGGTCCGAGGAGGACATGCTCCATGAGCCGTGGCAGACAGAAAATGAAGCTCTCAGGGGACATTCCAATCGATCAAACATTGAAGAAGATGTGGAACAGCAAACATTGATACATAATATATCCAAAATTACACTGACTACAGATGATATAACATTATTAGAGAAGGGGTTGAATTTTATTCCCAGAAGCCATAGTAAGCTAGTTGACACAGTGCTTGATTTGAAATTATTCTGTAGAAGTGTAATGCTTAAGCTTATATATAAAGGGACAACTGATGAACCAATTGAAAGAAGGCAACCAGCTTTTAAGAATCTGAGTGAATATGTACCAATACACCATCCCCTAGTAGAAGCTTTTTTCAAGTTGACTGAGGGTGAGTTATATGAATATTATGGTAACAGGAATATGAGTAATAAACCCTGGAGACAAGATAATCTCACATTTAGGGAGAGGCAGAGTCTTAAGAAATTACAGGATGACCCTAACATTATTATAAGACCTGCTGATAAGGGTGGTCGATTAGTTGTAATGGACATGTTGCATTATATCACTTCCATGGAATCTATGTTGAGGGACAGCTTTTATGAAACTATGAACTTGGATGATGTATGTGGTATCATTACGTACATCAGTGATACATTGTTGGATATTTTTAAAAGTCATTTAATAGATAAAGAGTTATATGACTATTTGACAATAAGTAAACCGATTATCCCGAGTATCCACGGGTTACCTAAGATGCATAAAAATCTTCATAAACCACCTATGAGACCAATAGTTTCAGGTAGAGGCTGGATCACTGAACACTTGTCTGTATATGTAGAGAAGCATCTTAGAGTGGTCTTGAACAGAAATGCTTATGTGTTAAGAGATTCTAAACAGTTTTTAATTGAGTTATATGACTGTATTAAACAATATGAAGAGTTGGATGGTATTCTCTTTGTCACCTTTGATGTGCAATCCCTCTTCACCATTATTCCTAATGAGTTAGGTCTCGCTTATGTTTCTGAATATTTAAAGGAACATAGTGAATATACAGCAGTCGATATAGACTTGATAGTTCATTTTTTAGAACTGATACTTGAAAACAACTATATTCTGTTTAAAGACACGATATATAGACAATTAGATGGCGTAGCCATGGGCACACCTTGTGCCAACAGCTACGCCAACATGTTCCTGGCATATTGGGAGGAACATGTGTTGTTCCGTGAGACACTATTTAAAGCACATGTGATTTTTTATCGACGCTTTGTAGATGATCTCTTCCTTCTTTGGAAGGGAACAGATCTACAGTTACAGACTATGTTTTCGATTATGAACAATTTGACCACCTGCCTTAAATTTACAATGTAGTATTCAGATCAGAAAATATCATACTTAGATTTGTATATAGAGAAGCTTTCTTGTGGCATGATAAATACGGGGGTACATCGTAAATCCTGTTACAGTAACTCCCTACTTATGAGATCTAGTATGCATCCACCGTTTGTATTCAGGAATATAATGAAGGGTCAGGCGATTAGAGCTTCTAGGCTGAACCCTATGGAAGAGGGCTTTAGTGTTGAGTTAAATGACCTCAGAGATAGATTGATACATAGGGGATATGGTGGTGGAGAGGTTAATCAATATTTAAGGGAAGCTTGCGATCTCTGTACGACTTCAGCCTCGCCATATTTTGGACCTAGATGTTCCCAACAAGATGTGAGAGAATATAGTACCCACTCGGATGTTAAGTTTACTACTTATTTTTCATCAGATTATGGGAAGGTTAAGGAGATCATTGGTAAATATTGGGGTGTTTTACATGTTGATGAAGAAATAAGAGAGATAGTGGGGGATGAACCTCGTTTCATCTACAGGAATAAGAATAATTTAAAGAAACTACTCTGTTATCCCAAATTTGATAGAAGAGCTAGGTGCACTGGACATACTAGGCCCTGTAAGCATTGTAATTTCTGTTCTTATATAGATGAAAGCATTAGCTTCTTGCATCCAGACACACATGTAATTTTTAATACAACCATTGAGGCTAATTGCATGACACCTCATGTGGTATATTTGGCTATCTGCAGTTCATGCAGCTCTTTCTACGTTGGGAAAACCAACCGCCCTTTGCGTGATAGAATGAGAGAGCATATATACCACATTAGGAAAGGTACACAAAGCAATGCCTTAGCCAAACATGTTACTTTGTTTGGAGAAGGACATACTTTCTCATTTAAGGTTTTAGAAGTCATAACACCAAATAAGAGGGAAGGTGATGTAGTGAACTACACTGAGAGTAGGGAAAGTGAATGGATAATTTTATTGAGAGCTGATTTTGGATCAGGTCTTAATGAACGAGCTTCAATAAAACCCAGATTGAAGCAGCGTAGGAATATAAAGTGAATTGAAATATTATTATGCATATTTTCATGTGTATTTTTGATTTTAATATATAAGTATTTGTATTTATAGATATGTTTGATTAATTATGTTTTTACATATGAATTTATGTAGTCCATATTTATTTATTTATATATTTGTTTGTGTGAGAATTTTTATACGCATGACAATATAAGTGTTGCTTTAAGGCTTGATTAGACCTCTCATTAGATAGGTTGATTAATTAATTAATACTGTTCTTATACCCTGGTTCTCAGTGTTTTTGTCATAGATCTGATGAAGCTCATGTAGTGAAAGCACTTATCTGTCTTTTATAATATAATAAAACTGTTTTTATATGGACTGATCTGTCGTTGTTTGGATATACTAGGAACCACCATTGCCTCACTTTCAGCTTACATTTTGATTGATTTTATTGGATTTATCATTGAAGAGAGGCATTAACCTGTTTTTGCAGCAGTCTTTGGGTTTTATGGCTAGAGAAAATAAAGTTTATTTTTGCTTTTTATTTTTTGAGTGGTTCTTGCCAGTAGTTTTGCTCTTTTCTCAATTTTTTGTGGTTCTACATATAATAATATTCTCCTGTTATTTACATAAGCAAAGGAACATACACTAAAGAACTTTAATCTATTATTTGAAGGTGAAAAAAATCATGCCATGTAATGATGTAATAAATATTTTGTATATCAGACAAATTAAAGAAATGTATTTCTGTTTTAGTCCTGAGAAACAAGCCTACAGCAGTATCCAAATTGATTATGTAATGTATTTGAAATTAATGATTAGTGTGTGTACAATGCTGACTTTACAAAGCTAAGTGCAATAACTAGTGCATAGATTTATCAGCTCTGCCCCCTCTGCCCAGACTATAAGGTATATATTGCCACCAGAACACTCCAAAGCCAGCAACTCTAAGGCTCTTACCAATATATCCAATTATACTGAGTAAAATTAATACTAATACAAATAGTAGTGTTTGACTAACACAGCAAGGCTTTCAGGAGTGGCCACAGTGTTAACAAATAAATATAAGTACTCTCAAAGGTTAAAATATTCTCTTAAAGACCCGCCACAATGAAAAGTTTAAAGATATTTCATAATAAATAATAAAAGAACATGAAAATACTAAATATATATTGACAATAAACACCAGAGTGTCAATCACAGGAAATATTGAAAATAACATCGATGGAAAGATTCACACAAATACAGAAAAACAGTATTTAACTAATCTCACTATATTTTTTTGACTGATCAAAATAATTACTATCCCCTAGTTCACTTACTAGAGCAAGGCAAGATGAAGTGGTTGAGTGGTCTTCCTTCTTGTCAGGTTTCACAAACAGACTGCTCTGAGATTTCTGTCTCATCTAATATTAAAACATAATTTCAATGATGGATTACAGCATCACATCACATACAGCTGGTCACTTGACTTCTGGTTCCCACACTACCCCATTTACTAGAAACAGAATGACATCACGTACATCTGGTCACTTCACTTCTGGTTCCCACACTATCCGGTTTACTAGAAAGTGAGCCAGAATCTTGCACATATGTGTTACCATACACACACACAGAGCTTTTCTAAGATGTGTTATAGCATCTGGAAGCTAAAAAAAATGTCAAAAACTTCCACCTTTCCAGGGTAGCAATTAATTCACCCCTAAGGACAATACAGTAGGATTCCTAGTCCTGGTTTTCATGGACATTTTGTCTCTGGCTGCAATCAGAACAGTAAGATACAATCTTTATAGCCTAAACCAGGTAATTTAATTTCAAACTATTTTTCAAAGGTAGCTGGACTGAGATTAACCTCTTCTTTTCCAGTATCCTCAGTTACAATAGATTCATTTCAACAGTTACAATACCTCTTGACATACAGGTGTATTTATTTTCTGTCCAGCAGGACCCATGGTTGGTCCATTTTTAATACAAGCAGCTTTACAAAAACATTTTCAACACAAGCACCTGTACAAATCAGTTTGATATACAAATGACATTTAGTGCTTTGCAAAACTCCAGCTAGCTATGCTGGAATATGTTACACATCCACTTCCCTACTTCTCCTCACATCATCACAGGTGTGCTAGGGGGATAGTAGGAGCAGATGTGGTATGAGTGCAACCTCAAGGGAGTATATGTAGGGAAAGGGAGGGTAGGTAAGTAGTGGGGGAAGATAGAGCAGATGTAGAAAAAGGTATAAGAGTACCTCAGCCTGCGTTCATACAGGAGCAAATCGAAGCTTTGATGAAGTATTCTTTTTATAGAGGTTTTAAAGGAATGCAGGTTAGTAGCCATTAAACAGACATGCTCCTATTGTAACCATAGGGTATTTAAAATGTTATTTAAAATAACATTGTGTGTAGATATTTGTCACTGTTGAACTGATGGCCCAATCCCATGTGCAAAAATGATTAAAAGGGGTTGTGGATGGCTGGATGGACATATATATACTGTACCTGTCAATCTCTTAGTGCAAGAAATCTGGACAAAGCCTAAAATAATGGGGGGGGGGGACCAAAGACAGGGAAAGATTTTAAATATCACTCTCATAAATGTAGAAAGTTACTAGAATAACATAATTTGTATTAGCACACATTTTTTGAAGGATTTAAAATCTGAAACTTAAATGCATATTATTATGTAGTGACTTCAATCTTCAACAACTTGCCAGAAAACTACAAACTTTAGGAGGAAAAGACAAAAAATATAAGGCAACAATCTGGACATTCTGTAGAAATTGAGAGCTATGCACATATAGTTTGTATGCCAGGTAGCAGAACTGTGAAATATGTGAAATGTACTACACAAATTGAGGATAAGTACAAAGGAAGTATCAGATTATATATGCACTTATTCAGTTATAATTTAAGGAGAGTTGATTGGAAGATTATGAGTATACAAAAGTATACAAATGACTATGATTGGAAGCAGAAGGGGTATAATTAAAGGGGAAAAGAGGAAGTAGCTAAGATATGTTTATACTGGCATGACTCTGATAAATATGTAAGAAGTTCCTTTCTAAATAGAAAAACTGTTTGTCAGATTTTTTAACTCAGATAATTTTTATTTTAAATGTATAACAAACAAAACCAGAAATACTTGTTTACAGTTAAACATATTAATTAATAGATTAACTATATACAGTATTTACATTCAGCCTGAAATGAGTAGATTTGAATAATAACAAGTTTATACAAAAATGATTTAACATAACTTATGATACAGTTGTTTTCATGAGGAGCCTGATTCCACTTGTAAAGTGTCAATCAATGTCAAAAATTTTTCTTCCAGGGATAACTGACTAATGGCTTAGGAAACATTCTTAGTTCTTTGGTTTTTACCTCCATTAATGCTGTCTTCTTCAGTAAAGACAAGCAATCTTCTCTATTAGACACTGTGGTAGAGTTCCATTTCCTGGTTATGCATTTTTTAGCTACAGCTAGCATTGTCCACAGTAAGTAAAGGTTAAGTTTATTTATAAAAGAAACTTCATTTATATTCAATAATATTAAAGCTTTGGTCATGACAAATGTGTCTGTATAAATTGCTTGTAAGAAATTATTGTTTTCATTCCAAAAAAAAAAATAATTTTCATACAATCATAGAAAATGTGAGATCAATCAGCTTTATTGGTCTGTTGACATCTCCAGCATATCCCATTACTAGAAGAATTGATTTTTGAAATTTTATCTGGAGTTAAGAAGGATCTATGTAAGTATTTCCAGTAAAATTTTCTCCAGTACTGAGAATAAGAAGTTAATTTAACTGAAAGTAGTATGATTTATTTTCTGAGGTTAAATGTATTGAATATCCTTTAGTAATATCATATTTATATAATTTAATAAAAAATATAAAACAACACATAAATCAGCATATTGGTAGTATGTTTCATTTTTCATATTTTCATTATTATATATAATTCCAAACAATCTAGTTATAAATTTGGGTGGATTTGGGAAAGAAGAATTACTTATTATCCTATATAGATCCTTGGAGTATGTCAAGACATTCTGAAGTAGTAACCATTCATGAGAATGTAAACTATAAGCTGAAAAATATATTGCATATCTAAGACTTGTTTTTTATGCAATGTTGCCAGCATATTAATTTTTTTTTGTTCCCAAAAGGTAAATATATCCCTATGAATCCTATCTGGAAAGGTCTTAGTAATATTAAAAGGGGTTAATATTGTGAACCAAAGCTTTAAATCCATATTCATATTAATAAATTACCTAAAAGTTTCAAAAATATGGTTAAGTTAAACTTAATGGGTTTAGTTATATTGTAAATTTAAACTCAATGAATACCATAATATGTTATCCTTATCTAAAGTTAAAGTATTTTTAACAAATTGTTTTCATTTATTATTATAATTGAGTGCAACAACTTCCAGTTCAATGTATAATTAGGGTTTATCCAACCTATCATAGTTTTAAGTAAAATAGCCATTATACAGAATTCAATATCTGGGAAATTTATTCCTCCCTGATCCCATTGTCTGATATGGTGAGTAAATGCAATTGTATTTCTTTTAGGATACCACAAGAATCTTAACAATGTTGATGTTATTTTCTTAAGATAGCTTTTCTCAGTATTAACAAAGTAGATTGTACTACATACAGAATTTTAGAAAGTAGTACCATTTTTATCAGTTGTAATCTATCTTCAAAATTTATAAAGAAGTTATTCCACTTGTTCACCAGAGTATTTATTGTATCAATAACCCTTCTATAATTAATATTCAGTATCTCCTGTATATTTCTACTCAGCTCTATCCCCAGGTATTTTAAAGTTGTGACTTGCTCGCCTATGATGTGATTATTATCAATTTATATGTCTTTTTTTTATTCAATAACGTATATTTTGATTTTTGGTTATTAAAATGAAGTCCTGAGATCTTGTGAAAGTTCTCTATCAATAAATCTATCTCATCTAATACTTGTTTTGAGTTCGCTAATGTAAGAAGCACATCATCAGCAAAGAGCATGATCTTGGAATTATATTGGTCATATATATATATATATATATATATATATATATATATATATATATATATATATATATATTTATCTTTAGATTGTTTCGTACTAATATAGCCAGTATCTGTATGGCCAATGCAAATAAAATGGGTGACCTAGGACAACCTTGTTTAGTGCCTCTAGTAATTTGGATTACCTCTGAAGTAAAGGGTCCTATTTTAACATAAGCTAAATTATTTTTGTAAACCTTTTTAATGAAAGTAATAAAGGAGAGAGGAAAACCAAATACATCTAGTCAACTGACGAAAAGTGTAACGTTATTGATCGCGCTTTAAGCTTATCATTAAAACTTGTTTTTTCTCAGTGAAGAAGGGTCCTGGTACCTTATTTGCAAATACATCTAGTGTTTTAATTAAATAATCCCAATTTAAAGAATCAAATGCTTTTTCTATATCCAATCCAATTATCAAGGCTTCTGAATTTTCTTTATTTAAATAATCAATTAACGTGAGTCTCCTTTTTATATTATCATGTATGTGTCTATTATGTATAAACCCTGTTTGGTTATTAATTATTTCAGATATTTGAGGTTTTATTCTACTTATCATAATAGACATGAATATTTTATAATCATTATTCAGTAATGAAATTAGTCTATATGAACTACAATTACTAGAATCTTTATTTTCTTTTAAAATAGGGGTGATTAAAGAATATCTCCATAAAGGGGAAATTATTGCACAAGTTAGAATTTCAAGTAGTGTTTTATGTAACAATGTGGTTATATTTGTAGGAAATAGTTTGTATACTTCTATAATTAAACCATCTATCCCTGGGGATTTACCGATTTTACTCTCTTTGATTTTCTCAGTAATTTCTTTGTGTATGATGGGTTTTTGTAACTCCTGTTGTAAGTTTTCAGGGATTGTTTTTATATTAGGGAGTATAGTTTCTAAATTTAATTGGTCCGTTATAGTGCTCTTGTATAATGTCTTGTGTAATGATACTTAAAAGCATCCAATATATCCCTATTTCCGAAAGTTTCTTACCTTTCCCTTTATGTAAGATGTTAACAGTAGCATTAGCTTTAGATTGCATATTGATTTTAACAGATCGATTATGTAGATGTTTTGGAGAAGTAGCATAAGAGTTTATTTTTAATCTCTCCATGGAAAAATTAGTTTTATGATTTAATATTTCATTATATCTTTTATTTAACTCTTCCATTATCTTTTGATAACCAATCAAATTGAAGTCTTTTTGGATTTGTATAATAAGAGTTGGTTTTGTAGTTCTTATAATTCTGATTCCCATTATTTAAGTTTATTTTTATACCAACTAATCATTTTACCATATATATAAGCTTTTAGTGAATACCAGACCATTATTATGTTCACGTCTGGTGTGTAGTTTATATCTAAAAAGAAATGAAGTTCACTAATTAACCATTGCTTGAATTCTTTAATTTTTGTGATATACGATGGAATTCTAGAGATAAGTGTTAATGGTTTAAAATCCATTTGCATTTTTAGGACAAGGGAATTGTGATCTGATAAAGGACACAGGATTATTGAGAAGGATGTGATTTTTATATAAAGATCCTGAGAAATGTATAATTTGTCTATTCTGGTTTGGGTACCAAATCTATAATCTTGATGAGAAAATAGTAATGAGTTGTTATCTATAGTGTTGTAAGTATCTTTTAATTTTAAAGCCTCAGTCCATCTTTTTAATAGTTTTGCAGTAGATGTTAAGCATAGAGATTTTTTGTTAGTGGTTTCAGATGTGTCAGTAATACAATTAAAATCCCCACCTATTATTACATTTGGGTTCCTATTAGATGACCGAAGATGCATTCTCTCAAATGCGTCTTGGTCAAACTTAAAACAACGAAAAGGCAAAATAGCAAAGTGGCTTTTAAGCAAATTCTTTCCCAGGGAAAGAATTCGCTTGGCCGCTTCCATTACTTTGCCATTTTCGGCACTGTAGAGCAATCTTGGAGTTGGTATATTTAAGCAGAAGGGGTGGGAAGGCACAGCCCCCCACATCAGGGGGTGTGGAGGGGTGAAGCCCCGCACTTTATGTATTATTTCAATTTTTTTTCTTTTTTTTTTGGACAGCGATTTTACTGTTCTGAGCTTTTGAGATTGTAAGCTTTCGCTTACAGGGGGTCAATTATTCATCATTCGCTTTTTTAAGTATTCGATGATATAATACAGACCCTTAAATTTCTTTTAGATGTATTTATAATAAGATCTAGGTCTTTTTTAACTGTTCCCACCCCAATAACAGGAAACCAGTATAGGCTTACGAGTGTCCACATCCTGTTATTAAACTTCAAGATGACGATGCTATAAGACCATCATTATCTACATATTTGTGTATAATTTCAGGACTTAAGGAATTCTTTTTCCATAAGACTGTTACCCCTATCTTCTTTGATTTAAATGTGGAGCAGGCCAGGGTCATATATTCACCTGGGTTCCATATAAATTTATAATTTTTTTAAGTGTGTTTCCTGTAAGAGTATTATTTGAGCTCTGTTTAATTTTAGATATTTTAGTAGATTAGATCTTTTATTTGGGTTATTTAAGCCATTAGTGTTTAAAGATAATAAATCAAGATCCATATCAAGTTATTTTTGAAGAAGAGTTTGATCTATTGTTATATTTAGGTGGACTCATCCCCTCCTTTAGTATTGCTTTATTATTAATTTGTAGACAATCATCTATCTCAATCAACAATGTTTCCTCTAAAATAATCAACAAGAATAGGCTTAAGTCAGGCTTGCTAAAACTAACTAAAGTCTTAAAATCTAAAATGCATACTGAAATTAAACTAGTGTGGTTTTTAAACCCTACCCAACATTTAATGAAATACATTTCTAGTCCAACAGATAGATAAGTCTGGTGGACTATCACTCTTTCTTTCCCATTTCATCTGAGCTCCATATATAGTTTGTAAGTGTTAAAGGAGACTATTTTAAAATACAATGATTATGATGTTATAACATTCAGCTGTTGGGGCTTAATATTTCTTCATAACTTAATGTATGTATCCTTACCATCTATACATACATAACATATGTATCTGAGTTATATTAACTATTAAGCTCTTTCAACTTCTGAGTATCCTATTTTTATTTTCTTCTTTTTCTTCTTCTTTCGGCTTTTCCCAGTTAGGGGTCACCACAGTGGATCACCTTGTCTGCTCATGATTGGCAGTGGAGTTTTTACGGTGTCGAGTTGCCAGCCCAGCGCCCAACCTTCCACAGAAGGCACACACACACATGCACTCACATCTAGGGCCAAGTTAGAGTGTCTAATCTACCTGCAGCATGTCTTTGGATCTGGGAGGAAACCCACGCGACCACAGAGAGGACATGCAGACTCCGCACATAATGCACCCCAGCCGAGGATCTAACTATAAATAGCAGCTGCTTAACAATAGCAAAATGTGAATCTATACTTATATTTACATAACATTTGGTTTAATTTCTCACACCAATCTTTTACCACAGCCTTTTATAACACAGAAAAGTATCTAAACCTGTATTTGTAAAGGCTTACAACAAGTGACATATATTGTTAATATTAGTCACATCATATAACAGACAATCATAAAATTTCAATAATATTGCTCAGTAAAGTTACAAGATGTTTAAATCATCTTAAAAATGTCAGTAAGGCTTTAATCTTAATATGCTTAAATTATTCAATTATAGCTAGATTACAGAAGAAACTTTCAAATCAGATATTCATACAGATATGAGCAAAGTAGTGTGAAGTACAACAGTGCAATATTATAGATCGATAATTAATATGATTTGCAGTGAGCTTCTTGTTTAATTAACTATGTTGTTATGCTTAAATAAATTAAACTGTTTTAGCATTTATCCTGTTATTTGTAGAACATAAATTATTCAAAAGGATATCTAAATATATTTCCCAAACACGTAATATGGTCATAGTTCCTTAATTTCATGAGTAAGTTGACAAGCAATCACAGCTTACTCTACTTATTGCTATAGCAATACTAAACAGAAACAGCAGTTACGAATAGAGAGCTGTTAACTGGCTATCCAGATCGCGAGTCTTACAAACTGTGAAAATCTTCACCTGTAAGCACTCACAAGTTATAATTTCCCCACTTAACAGCTTTCCAGCTCAAAATCACGCTATTAAACTTTCCCCCTCCTCCCTCCCATCCCTCTCTTAAGTGTTCTTAATGCAAATATCACCCAAGAACCATCACATCAAGTTCCGTGTATACCAAACGACAAGCAAGCATTCCTTCATTCAATTGTAGATGACGTGTTAGCATCTACATCACTCGATTTTGCTCCCGGTTTACCTAGCAGGAAAGCAATGCTTGCCCAAGTTAGAAGGGCATGTTTAAAATGTAAGGGTGTAAAAACTGGTAGGACTACTAGTTTACTTGATGTTAATGTGGATAATTTCCCCTTGAAATCTGGGGTTTTTATACAAAACATATTGAGCGATTCAACAACAGATACCGTTGTTGTGCTTCTGACTACCAAGCAAAATCTGACAGACTTAGCATCTGCAAGTATATGGCTGATGGATGGCACATATTTCATTAAAAATGCTGCTGTCAGGCAGTTATACACTATACATGCATTTGTAAAGTGTGGGGCTTACAGTAAGAGTGTACCACTGTTGTATTGCATGATGACGAAGAAGTCCCTTAAAGGAAAACAACGGGATATCAAATTAAAAAGCTCTACCTGCTGTCTCCTTAAGTCCCCGTTATGTGCTACAGCCAAAAAAAAAAATAACTGCAGCTTTAAAATAAAATCGTCAAAAGTGTTTTATAGCTTAGGCTTCCTAACTTTCCGTACTATTTCACTTCCCTATTTAAAACCAAAATGAAAATAATCTAGCCGTCTCTTAAATAGTGATGTCACATCTGCCATAGCTCTTCTTGTAAATCCAGGGACATTTCCTCCCCCAAAGTGACGTGAACACTGCCTAATTTAAATGCTGTATTGAAGCCCCCATGATCCTCCCACATTGTGATGTCATCTCTGCCTTGCCCAGCCCACTATTGCCCTAATAAAATGCATTAGCTGGTGTGTGGAACTTCTTTTCGGTCGAGGTGAATCCTGTCAGCTCCATTTCGTGCGAAGGACTTCCTAACAGTTTATACTGCTTGCATCTTCACCAGCGTTTCGCTAATTCCTAGGTAAGGTAAGTCTATTTAGTGTAAGAAAAGTTAATTTTACTGTCCATGCGTTCGTAGCCCTGATATTTATTTCTCTGTTTTTAAAGTGCACATTAGTAGCGTTTGTATTTGTACGGGTGGCACGTGCTTTTAATTTTTAATAGTTAAGCATTTTAGCTAGTTTTTAATTGTTGTGTTCGGTTTTGTTTGTAAATGTTCTGTATTGTGCGCAGATCATTAGTTCTTTTGGCTCTGCGTGTGTGTATAGATCGCGATGGCAACCAATTCTGTGGAAGCTGTTATTCTTGGGTAGCTTGTGCTACTGTACAATCACTTTTAAAGACTTTGTAAACAGTTTTGCAGTAGGCTGCTTCTACAGAATAGTAATAAGAGCATCGTGTTGATCAAGGTACCGGGCGTCTAGTTTTGTAGGCACTTGCGATTAACTGATTTGGATTTAGCAGTGCTTCATGTGTAATTCACCCTAGAAATGTAGTGCAGCTTGTAAGTGAATATTTTACATAAAACTTGATGCATTGTGTTTTTATGTGAAGTAGATTGCGAGCAAATTAGTTTAGATAACCTCATGGTGTCCCCCCACCACCCAGTGAATGCAAAAGCGGAATATCTTAAGCTCAGTTTTTGGTGGAATGGGGTAGTACATATTCCATTTTAGCGATTAGCACGCTTTTGACGAAAGCTGCATGTGTTCTGGGGGAATAAGGTTTGTGAGATGCTGTAGTAGAGTTTCATTTGGGTAAGTAGCTTAGCAGTAATGCTTTTAGTATTAAGGGAGAAACTGAATATTATTTCTAATATGGTTCCCATATACTTTTTTTAATAGGTTATCATTAGGTTAACATTTAGCATGATGTTGCCTTTGTTATTGAGAGGGAGGAATTAAGTTTGTGAAGTGTAGCCCACAGCATTACATTGGTTTTAGCTGAGTTCAATGGGATTGCTGAATAACCAGGAATTTAATTTTAAGAAATTTGCATGAAGCTTGGGTTGCAAGGTTTAGGTTTGCTGGAATCTGTCAGGAGGATATCATATGCATAGACTAAGAGAAAAGTAATTCAGGTCATAATTACTGCTCTTTATAAGGATGAAAAATAGAAGTGGCCCCAGTAATGAGCAAGAAGGACAAGTCTGTAAAAGTCTTTGTCAAACTCCTTTCAGTGATTACTGAAGTCAGTGTGAGTGAGGAGCTTTACTAAAGTCACTGCATCCAAGACGTAGAGGCTTATAAAAATCTTTGTAACTGCCATTACTGAGTAAGTTGAATTAAGAATTTTATAAACCACTGAAAGTCACAATTGGCTTAAGTACTGGTAAAAAAGATCCTAAAAATAAGTAAACAACTCTGGTTCTCACTTTTCTCAAAGAAATGCTCTTGCAAGTATTCCATAATTCATTCTGAATTCTGGAAGCTGACTACAGTCATGGCTGCTTTCATGTCGGCCATGGATATACTGGAAAAGAGGAAATAAGTGAACCTTTGCCCTTCACAGTGTCAGTGAGCTGTAGTAATGTAGAAATCACAGAGAGTTAGCACTTTGATCCTTAGACAAAAAGCGATTACTGTGTGCATCTTAAATGAATTATTAAACTCAGCTAGATGGTTAGTGCCACCACTTCTTTTGTATTCTTTATAACTGATGTTATCTTCAGTTACTTTGCAATAAAGTACATCTGTACTACTATGAGCTTCTCATCACACAGCATAGTAAAGGGGTCAGGAGAAAAGTACAAAAGTGCACTTAGCTTTTCTGCAGCAACATTAAAGTGCAGAAAGAAGCAATCAATGTTTGTCAGTGATGCCTTTACTGAATTTGTCAAAGACAAGGATGTAGCAATACTGGTTTATTTATTTATTTATTGCTGGTAGGGCAAAAAAAGGAAAGCTATTTTACCTGAACATGATAGTGGCACTAACCATGGTTCACTATGAAATGTAACAAGCTAATTCCTCCAGCAGTTCAAAAGAACAATCCTTCCATTCAGTTTTTAAACATAGCCATTGCCCATTATTTATTTTACTACACTACCCTAACTCACAAACTCCTTCACAAACTGGCATGTAAGAGCCAATGAGGAGAACACTATAATGAATCAATGGAAACGCTGTCTACTCCACTCCAGCTGCTGCTAGTGTAATGCTTGGTGCAAGAGGAAGTTTTGGAAAATAAAGTCTGTTTTTTTTTTTCCTGACCCATTTATAATGACTTCAGCATTTCAGGGGCTTTTTTTCCCTGACCCATTTATAATGATTTCAACATCTCGGCAGCTTTGGGTTGAATAACTTAAGCAACAACAAAAAGAGAATGGATTCATGTTGAAGGCCAGATGCAGTACTTTGCTGGGGCATATTGTGGTCACTGGAGCACCTGCTGAACTCCTCTACAATAAAGTCCATTTCCTTGTTTAGGGGATACGTTCATTGGTGGTATGTTTTAAGACTGATGCAGTCTTTGTGGTCTCTTTGTTAATTGTTGTATGCCATATTGATAAGTATTAATTTTGTGGAGGGTATATTCTATTTTATACCCTTTATACCCTTTATAATCTGTTAATGTTTTTTTCTATATCCCGGATGGGCTGTATTATCCTTTGTCCATGGGTCTTTTAAGGATTCCACCTCTTGAGAAGTGCAAAGTTGGCTTTTGAGAAATTCTTTACAGTGATTTCCTTGGCTGTGGGTGGATACGGGATATGGATGTCCAGGGAAATTTTGTTATGGTCTGATCTTACCAATGAGGGGTTTACCTCTGGTGTGAAACATAGATTCCCCATGTTGGTGATGACCAGGTCCACTATGTTCCCTCTTGTGGGAGTGGTGACCAGTTGTTCCATTGCGTCAGAGTTTATAAATTAAAGGAACCGTTGGGCGAGGGTGTTTGGGCTAGAGTAGTTTTCCCAGTCAATGTTTGGGTATTTGAAGTCACCCAATAACATAGTGTTTGGAGAGACCTTCATATTCTCCAGTGTTCTCAGGAATGCCAAGTGGGGTTCCTGTAACAGGGCGGGTGTTCTGTAGCAGGCTACAAACTGAACTGCAGTTTTGCATGCTGTAGGTTGCACATGGATGGTTTCCGATGCTTCGTGCAGTGCCACCAACCTGGAAGTGTAGTTATCTTTGAATATAGATACTCCCCCTCCTTTTGTGTTTTGGTCTGGGGCCGAACGCATGGTATGAGTTATAACCTGGCAGTGCTGGAGTGCTCTCAGGAGCCTTGAACCATGTTTCTGTTACTGCACAGACATCGATTTTCTACATGCTTAGGAGAGCCTCGAGTGCGTGCATCTTGAGGTTTAGACTACTGGCATTGAGTAGCATTACCTTTAGTTTTTTTATCCTTGGGTTCTCTATGGAGGTGGGTTTGTCCTTTGAGCCTCACCTAAAAAAGGCACTATGGGGGTGGCAAGAGCCTTGGCCAGTATATGGCAGCCTAAGGGTGACAGGTGCAAGCCGTCCCTAGCAAACCAACGTGGCTTGTTGAGCATGTCATCCCAGGCTCACAGACACTGGATCTCCTTTGAATAACACCAATACTTTAGCCAATTGTTGAAACTGATCATTTTGTCTTTATACTTTTGCATCATTCTAGGTGAGGGCAATATGCTACTCAAGGTCAGGGTCATACCAGCCTGGGTTACATGGTCAGAGAGCTCCTCTATCTCTTTTCATGTAGTCCAGGGATGTACGTCTCATGTCATTCACACCAGCATGGGCAATGCCAGAGTCATACTTGTACTTGCTTTGGAGTGACCTGAGTGCTTGCGTTATGTGGCGGATCTTGGCACCCAACAGGCAGCTTACAGTGACCTTCTCCTTCTTCAGTCTGGTGAGCAGGACGTCAGTGTGCAGGACAAGAGTCCCCTATAACAAGTCTATTTGCTGTGTAGTTTGGCCTTAAGGGCTGTGACTGTGAGGGCACACTGATTTTGTGAGATATGTGATGGTATTGTTGAGGGGTGGCTGTTGCTTGGATATCTGCTTAGGAGGTCTTTGCTGTTTAGGCAGATTTTTATTTAGAGCCTCCGAGTATGTTTTTGTGTGTTTATGTGTTGGGTATGCAGATGCAATAGGTCTGTGTGAGACTGGATTTGTGGTGCGGGAGGTTACCTTTTCCTCCTGACTGTGCCAGTCTTGGGTTGAGAGAGCTCTGCCTCCAGTTTGGCTGTGTAACTGCATCTCTCACATGTATTAGAGTTTGTTGGAAGGAGGACAGGGTTGTTTGTGTATGTAAGGCAATTGTAGCATTGCCTCAAAATTCCCTGATTCACCAGCTGGACTGTAGAGTAACCTTGAAACTGGCCCTTGGACATACCATATTAGTACAGAGAACTGTTTTTTGACTGATCAGATTAGGGGAAGGGAACTGATTTTTCACTTGATCAGGAAATACTCTTTAGGCTTGTTGACTCAGGTATTTGTGTGTAGTATAAGGCAAATATATAAAATGTACTGCTTTCTGCTGAGAAACTTTACTAGCTTAGTATAGTAAAAACATATTTGGAAGTGATTGTGGGCGCAATAGTCTAAGATAATTCCTGGAGAAGTGTAGGTGAGCAATGAGTTGGTGACGTAGAATGCAGTGAAAAGAGGACAGTAAGTACATGGGAAAGGCCCGGTCACAGAAGTGTTATGTTGATGTGAGGGGTGGGGTACAGACAGGATGTTTGTTGGGTATATCTGCAATGTTGAGGATAGTACTTTTAAAATGTACTAAAGATAGTACTGACTATAAAATTAGACAGATTTTGATTCTTTAAGGATTATCTAGTTGTTTACTGAAAATATGAATAATCATCTTCAGTCACTAACTGTTAACTCACCTAAGAGTACTCCTAGTATTTTGCTCTCCCTTGCCAAGAAATTCTATTCATCACATTCTTTATTCTATAAGGAGTTACAGGAATTCACCAAAACACTGACAGGATAATATTTTTACAGTCTTACCACAAAACCTGGAGGCAAAGGATAACATCCGCTTATTATATATCCAATCACAGTCTACCACCTCTACAAGCCAGAGGTTATTTGGTGGGTGAGGGCTTTGACTTCTTAAGGGAAACCTCATCAGATATTGCCATCTATACAAAAGTTTCACTGAAGGCATGGAGGTGAGATGATAGGATCTTAGGAACAAGTCTTTACTACTTGTTCAAAGCTGGAAGCATTTTTGAGGAATGTTTCTAAAACATGCTATGTGATCTGGTAGGGGACAATAGAGTTCTTAACTCAAATTAAATTATTTACTACTATGTTGGTGCCAAATGTGAAACACACGACTAATTTCAGGATCAGTAGTGTTCTGTTAGCCAGATAATAATGGGAAGCTGTTGGGTTTATTATATTTGTTTACAAAAATGTTTTACTTTTTGGAGATTTAATTCTGAAAGGTACATGGTTATCAGAAGGAGGGCTCTCTGTGGTCACAGTAGGTATACATTTGGTACAGAAGTTTGTTACTCACATGAAGCATTTGCTATCACGCTCTTGGTGAATGTACATTTGGTACAGAAGTTTGATGATCACATGAAACATTTGCTATCTGGCTCTTGGGGAATGATGTAATATGACACAGTACCTAGCATTGGGCACGCAATAATATGACCTAGCACCTAGCATGGAGAATGGTATAGTATGACATAATACCTAGCATGGAGAGTGGTATAATAGGACAGAATACCTAGCATGGAGAATGGTATAGTATGACAGAATACCTAGCATGGAGAGTGGTATAGTATGACAGAATACCTAGCATGGAGAGTGGTATAATAGGACAGAATACCTAGCATGGAGAGTGGTATAATAGGACATAATACGTAGCACAGAGAATGGTATATGCCAATACCAATACATTTAAGACTGATGATTTTCATCCGTTTTTGCACATTATTGGAATTCCTGTGTTTCACTTTTGGTAATATCTGAACAAGCTTACAGCTGTCCACAGATTTAAAACACTACCTTATTGTTGCCTTTTATGATTTATATGACAAAGAGGAACAAAACGCTGCAAAATTGACCCCTGTGGTACTCAGAGTGGTATTCCTAGGTAATAATATAGTTTGTAATTCTTACTTGTAATAACTTGATAGATAAGTCTGTGCTCATTGTGAGACTGCATTGCTTTGTTTAGCAGATATATCTTAGTGTTTGCGCTGTACAATGCAAAATAAAACTTAAGTCCAAATCATTGCGAAAGTAAAGCAGTATGCACATTACTGTTTATGGTAACTGGTGTGAAATAGCCAAGTAATGGGTCATTGGAATGGCTGTAGGCCGGGAATGCTCCATTCGACCATGATTTTGTGAATGGTGGCAGGGCACCAAACTTACAAGACAGCCACGGCTGAACTCTACCTCTCAAGTGTCTTGATTTTTGAAGAATGAATCAATTATTGCTTATTTCTGGATTGTTCGTCAAATTTAGTGGTTTGCTGTGAAATCTTGTCGGAATAAAGTCATTAAAATGACACCATGCGTTTCAGCCTTCATAACCTTCAGAAATATGCATGCTAAAGGAAGACTTGTTATTCGATCAACTGTCTCAGTTTATACGACATCAATTTTAGTACTCTTTCGATGTCCACCCAAATATATTTTCCCTTGTCCAGATTTTGCTAGGTACATGCAAATAAATTGCTTTATAGAATTGGACATATCCCAAACTCTCAACTGTCCCTGAATTTGGCTCTAAATGTTGCTCTTCCCTTAATAATCCCTCCCCAGAAATGGCAATTTTGGAAGAAAAACAGGAGGGTTTACAATTAATTATTAATCCACTTAGGGATTCATTTCATTTTACAAATGCATGTCAATTTTTTTTTTGTCAGCTGCTCAAGTTAGCAATATAATATTAAAAGGTGCCCCTTGTTTGACAGGTTCACAGCTGTATTGTGTGGCTGTTTTATCTTATTGAATCACATTCTTGATCCATTCTACATACACTTGTGGGTTTTTTTGGGACAGTTCGTGGCAAATCATTAGAGACGGGAGATGGAAAAAAATGACAGACATTTCAGTTGTAGATTTCATACCCTTTAGAAAATTCATAGTAATGCTTGACCTACTATTTCATAATCTTTCTAAGTTTATAAGAGCTATAATCCTACTTCTATTTGTGCCTTTGTCCCACTTCTATGTATGGCTTTGTCCTGATTTCTTGCGCTGAGGTACATAGGTCTGACGTGCCAGGCCATTGCAGTAAGCCATAGACACTTCAAGTTGTGACATACTTGTTGCGTCCAACTGCCCCATGTACTGACTTTGTGTCAAAGCAAGGCGAGGAGCAGTTATGCAGTGTACACGTGCATAGTATCCCCCCTACCAAGCTACACACAAGTACTAGAATGGCTGTTCATCTCTCCTTGATTTTGCAGGGTGTTCTGGTTTCTGTCATGTTTTAGTACTGTTCATTTATGCTTATTATTCAGAAGGTGCATGTTGCTCTGTGTTTAAGTAGCAATGCTTTAATGACCATCTGGTACGACTGGTAATGTTACCTGAGATTGTAAAATGAAAGTACATTGCAATAAGAATGCTGTTAAAGAATTGTCAACACTGAAAGCCTTTCTGTTGCCACACAGAGAATACTTACGTAACTAGATAATATATAAGCCTGGGGTATTGACATGCATATGACAGTCGTTGTCCTTAAAGACAGGATTACATTATTTTAACAGCTCATTACAGGATTTATCTGAAACCTAAACAGAATGCCAATCTATATCATGTGTGGTTCATATCCTGTGCAGTAATTGTGCAGTGTATTGTGAGCTTGTTTCCTGTTTGCTTTTCATTTCTTACTGTGATTATGTTTTCCCCTTGAAACAAGTAGATAGTTGTTGACAGGCAGATTTTTTTTTTGTTTGGATAAGTAACATTTCTAAAAGTGTGTGTATCACAGAGATTGCTAGTTTCAGCACCTTACTTGGTTTGGTTGCTTGGTAGTTTAATACAGCTGAATATTAATATAATTTGAACTGGAGTACAAGGAGAAGTGGTTTGAGTATAGGGCTGCTTGCTTTTCTTGGACATGATTTTGACTAGTCATGTGATGGAAATGTTACAAATTGGGCAGTATTGTCTTTATTGGTGCAGGTATTTTGTTTCAATGTTTTCAGGGATGTTTTCAAATTAATTAAAACTGGACTACATTGTACAAGCACTATATATATATATATATATATATATATATATATATATATATATATATATATATATATATAAAATGTTGGCTAAATGTATTATGTTTGAATGTCTGTTTCAGTGCTGCTTTGTGCAAGGGGTCTGTGATGGGAAAATAAACCAAACCTGAAGTTATCTGGCACGGGCTTAATGTATTATCTTTTATCGGTTTCAGTGCTGCTGCAATGTCCACAATCTCACTGCAAGCAAGGGGTCTGTGTGTCTGTGTGTGTGTGTGTCTGTCTGTCTGTGTGTCTGTGTGTGTGTGTCTGTCTGTGTATGTCTGTCTGTGTGTGTGTGTCTGTCTCTGTGTGTGTGTGTCTG
Source organism: Protopterus annectens (assembly GCF_019279795.1). NCBI lineage: Eukaryota > Metazoa > Chordata > Ceratodontiformes > Protopteridae > Protopterus > Protopterus annectens. Next base: position 747,144,181 of record NC_056731.1, read on the forward strand.
TCTGTCTGTGTGTGTCTGTCTGTCTGTGTGTCTGTCTGTCTGTGTGTGTGTGTGTCTGTCTGTGTGTGTGTCTGTGTGTCTGTCTGTCTGTGTGTGTGTGTCTGTCTGTCTGTGTGTGTGTGTCTGTCTGTGTGTCTGTCTGTCTGGACAGCCATCTAGTTGATGAATATTTGAACTGTATTAAAATCTATTTTTGTGAGGGAACTACAGAGGATTTATTTTAATTATGTGAAGTCTATGCAGTTCTGTTTTTATATATGCACTTTTTACCATTTAGTGAGCGTAGGCATGGTTTATGTAAGTACGGAAGCCCCTAAGGAGTGGGATGCATGCCGGTTCTCTGTGGCTGTTCATCTATATTCCTAGTCTAATTGTACTTGTGATGGAATTCAGAACTGGGCAGCATTGTCATTTATGGTGCATGCATTTAGTTTCACTGCTTTCAGCAAAAAGGTTCAAAACAGTAATTATAAAACAGACACTACAACTGGACTCCATATTACAAGGAATGTAAATGTATACAGTACAGAGGTGTATTCAAGAACTTGTCATTTATTCCTGTGAAACGCAGCTGTGAATTCAAAATAGCACAAACCTAAATTTATGTTTACACTGCCAATGGCTACATGTATTATCTTCGAAAGTCGGTTTCGTTGCTGTTTCAAAGTCCAGATTAGGATTGCAATTATGTTCAAAGTGTATGTTTTAGACTGCAAGCAAGGGTGCAAGTGTGTGTGTGTGTGTGTGTGTGTGTGTGTGTGTGTGTGTGTGTGTGTGCATGTGTGTGTGTGTGTGTGTGTGTGTTACTGCAAGCAAGGGTGCAAGTGTGTGTGTGCTACTGCAAGCAAGGGTGCAAGTGTGTTACTGCAAGCAAGGGTGCAAGGGTGCAAGTGTGTGTGTGTGTGTGTGTGTGTGTGTGTGTGTGTGTGTGTGTTACTGCAAGCAAGGGTGCAAGTGTGTGTGTGTTACTGCAAGCAAGGGTGCAAGTGTGTGTGTGTGTGTGTGTGTTACTGCAAGCAAGGGTGCAAGCGTGTGTGTATGTGTGTGTGACTCCAAGCAAGGGGGCTAGTGTGTGTGTGTGTGTGTGACTGCAATCAAGGGGGCTAGTGTGTGTGTGACTGGAATCAAGGGGGATAGTGTGTGTGTTTCATGTGTGTGTGTGTAAGCAAGTAAGGCTTCTGGTTTTTGTATCCTCTCAAAAATTGTGGTTTTCTGTCACATTATTTTTGGAATCAAGTCACTAAATGAGACGGGTTTTCAGCCTTCATAACCTTCCGAAAAATGCATGGTAAAGCAAAACCTGTTCGATCAATGGTCTCAATTTATACAAGATCAATTTTTAGTACTGTTTAGATGTCCCCACACACTTTTTGCCTTGTCCAGATTTCCTGCATTAACTGGTTGCTAGGTACATGGAAACTTCTGGATAGAGTTAGGCATATCCCAACATCTCAACTGTCCCTGCATTTGGCTCAAAAGGTTGTACTTTCCTTAATAATCCCTCCACAGAAATGTCTGGTCAAGTGTTTGGATGTTCTCAATGTCTTTGTTGATGAGTTCCATGATGATGCGCTCCAGCCTTGCAGCCCAGGCTAGTCAGGTTTATGGGGCGATAGTTACCAGGATCAGTTGTGGAGCGGAATAACCATTGCTGTGCGCCACTCTATGGGCACATAGCCTGTGGAGAGGCTGAGGTCGAACAGCATGTTTAGGTAGGGGGTTAGTCTGTTCTGTAGTTCGTGCAAGATGCAGGCTGGTACACCATCTGGCCCCATTAATGCTGTGTTTTTGGCTTTTGAAAGGGCTGTTTTCACCTGTGCTTCTATGATTTCCAGGACACTACACTTTTCCGGTATTGTGGCCCCTTTTGAAGGTGAGAGGGAGGTGAAGTTTGCACTGAATCTATGTGCTAGTATGTTGGCAATATCAGTAGGTTCAGTATATTTTGTGCTATGTTGCAGTATCTTACAGCATACCTGCCAGTTGCCACTTAGATTCTTGACATAGCTAAAGAAGTCTTTGGGGTTTACCTTTCGAATCCTTGGCTATTTAGGCTTCGAAGTTAGTCTTGGATGATTTTATGAGGGACCTTAGTTTCTTACTGATACTGATCAGGGATGTCTTTTTTTCTTGGGATTTGCTTTTTTTCTGAACTAATTTCCTCCTTTTGTTGTATAACCTGTTTATGGCCGGGATCCACCAGACTGGTTTCCTTCTCTTAGGGTAGTGAGTCTTGGTTTTGCTAGGGATGGCATGATACATGCATCCTTGTAGATGCTCATAGAGTGCAATTGTAAAGGATTCTTTATCTTGGGCAGTATTATCCTTTAGCGTGAGGGCTGTGAAACTTACCACCTCTGTCTTAAGTAAGGTGAAGTTTGCTTTAGAAAAGTTTTTCACTGTGGTTTCCTTGGTTGGGGGTGGTGGTGTGGTGTGGACATCCAGGGTGATTAGTTTTATAGTCTGATCTAACCAGTGATGGGTTGACCTCCGGTATGGAGCACCTGTCGCCCAAGTTGGTGATGACCAGGTCCAATATGTTGCGGCTTCTGGTAGGGAAGTTTACGAGCTGATCCAGGGCATTTGAGTTGATAAATTTCAGGAAGCGCTAAGCCTGGGAGTTTGTACTCAAGTACTTTTCCCAGTTAATGGTAGGGTAATTGAAATTTCCTGATATCAGGGTGTTTGGTAGGACCTTCATGTTTTCCATTGTGTCCAGATCCAGAAAGGCGTATTGCTGGTCCTGTGAGGGTGATCTGTAGCAGGCCACAATTTGCATTGCAGATTTGCCCGATGTTAGTTGCACATGGATGATCTCAGAGGTATTATGCTGTATTGTGTGGCTATTTTATCTTATTGCATCACATTTTTGGTCCATTTAACAAATTTGTGTGTTTTTTCTGGGGACAATTATTGGCAAATCATTAGAGAATAAAAATGGAAAGAAATGACTTTTCAGTTTCAGATTTAATAGCCTTTGGAAAATTCATACTAATACAAGACCTACTCTTTTTTCATAATCTTTCACAGTTTATAAGAGCAATAATCCCACTTCTATTTGTGCCTTTGTCCCACTTCTATGTATGGCTTTGTCCTGCTTTCTTGCAGTGAGGTTCATAGGGATGACATGTGTCAGGGCCTTCGCTGTCAGTCAGAGACATTTCAAATTGTGACATACTTATGTCCAACTGCCCCATGTACTGGCTCTCCATATGTCAAAGCAAGGTGAGGATCAGTTTTGCAGTGTAAATGTGCAGAGTATCCCCCCTTCCAAGGTAGACACAAGTACAATGGCTTTTCAACTCTCTTGTGGAATCTCTTGTATTAGCCTGGATTTGCAGTAGGGGTTGTGTGAATGATGGAGCAGTATGGAGTTGTATATGATTCCTTTTTATTTTTCGGCAGCTGGAGCTTGCACAGTGTGTAAGGACTGTTCCTTGGTGAATAAATATCAGCATGTATAGTTTTTTGCTGGGCAAGCGTCGCATGAATCTGGAAGCCTGTTACATGCAGGGGTGTAATGCAAGTGGTGATGTGAGTGGATCAGGCTGTAGATGGAAGTATTGTGGTGTGAGTAGACCTCTGTGATGCTGGCTACCTTGACGAGGTACAGAGGCTTTTCGCAATAGTGCTGTGGGAATTTCCACTTTTGCACATTGTAAACCAAAAGCCAGCTTATCTTGTATGTCTAATGATGGATCAGTTGACTTCTGGTACATTTAGCAAAATTAAATGATATTTGATTACTGTAGCTTTGTAAGGTCCATTAAAATGACAACTGTTTCACAGGTGTTGGATCTTCATTACGCTGCAGTCTTAATGTATAAAGAGGTTATATTTAGAAATAAATGGATAGAGCGCATACTTTGTAAATTGCGATACTGTAATTAAAGCAAAAAATGTAGTAAGACCATGCATAGTAAGCAGTGAAATTCTGAGTAAACCAACGTATGATGGAGTATATGTAGTTGCCCATTGCTGGAACTGTGAAAGTCCAGCCAAAAAAGCAGACTATATAATCTCACTATTCTGAAAAGCCCTACTGATATATAACGAAGTACAGTAAGGGCTACAAACAGCGTAGACAGTAACTGCATGTTTTTGCATAAGCCGATGTCTGGCACAATTAAACAGTGCAACAAATTACAAGTGGTATGCGCTACCATAATTTTTTTTTAAATATTGACTCAAAAAAGCATGTGGGTGCTGTCATGCAAGTCTGAAATACTTTGTTTATAGTGTATCATGTGTTAGCTATTTAAACAGGAAGGGAAAATAAGTGGCAGATTGATGCTTTGCAAAGCAGGGATTATTGCCAGTGCTATGTAGCTTGGTTTTAAATTTGACAGGAGGAGTGCAACAAAAAAAGTCTCCCACTGTAAGGAGGAAAAGGCTGACAAGCAAACAGTACATTACTCTGGTCACCTGCTGTGACGAGCTGTCAATCACATGCAGATAATGGGTCAAATTACCCTCGGCTCTTTGACAGCTAGGGAAGGTAGATGTGAAGTGGGAGGGGAGATTCCTTGAAGAGCTAGATTTCAGCCTTCACAAAAGAAAGCAATTTAGCATTTCTAAGATGAAAGAGCTAGAAAATGCACTTTTCAGTTCTGTTCTGTAGCATTTGTACTGCTTGTGTTTTAAGTGGTCATTGAAAAAGGATAACATTTTAACCAAAAGTAGGGGATTTTAAGCCTGCAGTGAATGCCTGTTAAGTCAATGAAGTCACAGCAACTTAAGGCAAAACGTGGCAGATCTGATGCAATTTTTTGGAGACAAATAATGCATTCTGGGATACTTAGAGGCAGAGTAAACAGTCTGAATTTTTTCAGTATGCCAGACCCCATGTGGTCAGAGTCAGAAATTGCATCTAAAAATATCTAAAAAGCTCAAAATAGTCTCAGAGTGCTGTTAAATTGTAGGAAACATCAAAACATGATGAAATAAATATGTTTTTTGAGTCTGAGGGCGCAGTTGTCCTTTAAGTCATACAATTTCCTTTGGAGTGGCGTGCTTAATTTATTTTGTAGGCATGGACTGCAACCGCAGCTAAAATTCATTCTCTGTGATTTTGAAATTGCTGCACTAAAGAGTATAAAAGTTAACTTTCAGAATATTGTATGTAAGGGATGTTTCTTTTACTTTGGCCGTAATTTATGGAGGAAGGTGCAGAGTTTAGGTTTAGGTAGTTTGTATAATTCACTGAATTTCAGCTTGCTGTGAAATGATTGGTTGCTTTAGCTTTCCTCGAGGGAGATGACATTATACCCACATTTCAAGCACTAAAAAGCACTTTTCCATCTGAAGGTGAACAACTACTCCTATATTTTGTGGAGTGGTACATCTTGGGTAAGCCACGTAAATTTCATACTTGCAGTGCTGCTCAGTTTAGATTTCCTCCCCTTTTCCTAGTCACATTTTGGAATATCTCTGTCCTAAATGATCTTTGCCTACCCATGACACAAAACAGCATTGAGGCTTGGCATCAACATTTCAAATGTTTGATTGGGAAACACATGTCAGATATCGACAGTGTCATGTTCACTATTGCCAGGGAGCAAAATAGGGTTGATGAACTCAGGTTATGTATGTCTGCAGCTTGTCCCCCTTCCCCAAAGAAACGGGCTGTGCAGAAACGACAGCATCAGTTTGAAACCATCTTTGCTAATAGAACAGAATACTCGCCATTAGAATTCATTACAGCGATATCTCATTTATTATGCATGTGAAGCAGTACTTTCACATTTCATTTGCAAATACTGTACAGCACCTTGCTTAATTTTTAGATTTTATTATGTATGATGGGGATATGGCAATATGAATTGTTTATTTATGTGGAATGAAGTTACAGTTTGGAGTGGACAATTAGTTGATTCTGTTTTTTTGAATTTGAGCACTTTAGTTTGGTGTTTCGTATCTGCTGTAGTTGTTTTCAATTAAATGGTGTTATCGGAGACGTGAGTCTCCCATTCGGATAACTGTCATTTCGTACTGATGTAATTTCAGTAGTTTGTCACTTCGCACAAGTGTGCCTTTGAAATCCATTTTCGTAGAAGTGTTTTTTTTGGTCTTTTACAGTAGACCCATATATATAAAATGTTACAAGAGTATAGTTTACATTTCAGTTTTAAGTCTGGTTGATGTATCATTAATAATTAGATTGCAGTAGAAACTTTGAGAGACTTTGCAGAAACTGCTATTTTAGATTCGTTTTTTTTGGTTTTTTCTTTTTTACATCAGTCCAGGAGTTCTTATCAGTGGTTCTGTTCAGGGATGGAGATGCCCAGTCCATATCTTAAGGAACAGATATGATATTATTGTTTTTGATAAATAGTAAAGCTTCTTCCAGGTTGTTGAAGGTTCTCATCTCATTTAGGTGCAGGGTTTTTATTTATGTAGGAAAAGTCATTTCAGTTTTAATATTTTTCGGATTAAGTATTTTAATTACTGGCCATGCCTTTTTCCTTTGTTCCAGTACTTTAGCAGAATAATCGTTATCAAACCGTATTAGCTTTTGGTTATATTTTATAGGGGTCTTTCTCCACGCAGTTTTTAACACCAGTTCTTTGTCCATGAAAGATAAAATCTTTATTATAATTGACCTTAGTGGTGTAGACGATGTCAGTGAAACTGCAGCTGAAGCTGGGTTTCCCAAAGCTCGATGAGCCGTTTCAATACCAAATTAAAAGCCTTCTTTAATATCTAAAACCTTAGTAATCCATGTGTTTAAGAAGGAAATGATATCTCCTCCTCCTGTTTTCTCTGGTAAGCCGAAGATTCTGATGTTTGACCTTCTTTCCCTGTTTTCCAAGTCATCTAATTTATTGATAAGCCAAGTATTTTGTTTCAGAAGAAAGTCTCTTTGGATTTCCTCCTCTCTGAGCCTTCCTTCAGTGTCACTCAAAGAAGTTTCAATAGTTGTTATCTTAGTCTGAAGCATTTCTTTAAAAACATCTGTTTTCTTTTAACAGTTCTCTTTTAGATTTTGCAGATTAACCTTAAAATTATCCATTTTCATTGATAATTCTTGTAGTGTAGTAGTCACCAGCTGTAGTTCCTTTTTTAGTGTTAGTTCAGAATGAGACTTCTACTCATTTCCCCAGTTGTTAATAGACTCCAATATAATTTGACAGGAAATTTCTTATAGAAATCCACCAAAACTTGTAGTTTGTTATTTTAGACTATTATCTGGCTATTCAAAGTGTTTTTGTTAGAAAAATAATATTTATACTAGTTTATGGAGCTTTAAAAATCTGCTGCCTTTAGTTAGCCATTCAGGCTCCGCCTCCTGTTTGCCAGTTTTTGATGCCTTTAGGAAGAGATGTCCACCCACCCATAAGGGAGAGGTTTAATAAGTGTTGTTTCAGGTGTGACACAAGTGAAGGGGAGTAGGGAATGCAGAGTATTGCTAACAGAGTTTTGCATTGTTAGTCTATAGCAAGAACAGGATGGATTATCTAAGGAAAGAAAAGAAGTTTGTTGCTGGGTATTTGTAGACTTAAGAAAGATACAAAGTCTTGTGTGCAATTTAATGACTTAAAGATTTTATCATGAGGTTGTTGAAGTAAGATGGTATTATGGGGCATAGGGGAACAACATTCTAAATTACCAGTCAAATTATTCTTAGCTATTGATTTCCTTGTGTCAGCTGTATAAAGGTTATGTAACCTAGAGGCAATTTTAAGTTATTTCTGTACAAGACAGTGAAATGGAATATTTTTGAAATCAGAACTTACCACTACATCACTCTTTTTCGTTGTGTGGTAAGATTAGAGAGAATGTTAAATAAAATTAGTTTATGGATAGTAGCAATACGCTTGATAGTATGAAAAGTGTTAAAGACGTCAATATGTTTGACATCAGCCTGTGATCTTTGATCAGTTTCTCTAGAGATCTTATGAATGGTGAGCTGATATTTGCAGACTATGATTATATTGAGAATGTAAACAGTAAATAAGGAACTTACTCCCACTAATAAAAAACTGTCCAAATCACAGTTCAACTGACATCACCCTTTTCTGCATATTACACATTTTTGAAATTCAGAAAGGTTTTAAGATTTTTTGTTGAATTTAAAATGTATTTTATTTCATTATTCTGTGTTACATATTTTTCAAATGTAATTTACTTTCTTTCAGTTTAACTAGGCTATAGTCAAACCTAGCCACATTTATTTATTTATGGGGAAAAACTACATGTTTTAATGCTTACTTCTACAACATGTTGAAATGCATTTTATTTTTGTTACTTCATTTTTCAATCAAGATGTATTTATTTCCTTCCTCCCTCATAAGACTGCACATTGCTTAATTTTGCTGACATTTCAAGACGTGAAAATAACACATTTCCATTATTCTTTTTAAAGTGTTTCATTATTTCAAGTTTAATCTTTGCATTTGTATTTTTCCTCTGTTTCCCTTGAGCTAGTTAGTTGATTATATATATATATATATATATATATATATATATATATATATATATATATATATATATATATATATATATTTATATATGTGTATGGGTTCCCATTTTAATTTCGAAATACTGAAATCCAGAATTTCAGTATTTCAAAATTAAAATACTGAAGTCTTGAAATACTAGTAAACCAGAAGCGTAAAATTCAAAATCCTGAAGTACGGAGATTTTGAATTAGCGTTTCTGGTATTGTGGTGTGTGAATGGTAAGATGTCAGTTTGGGTAAGTATGTATGTGTATGTCTGTTGGTTAAGCGCTTTAGTGTCTGTCAGTGTGTGTTTTGACTGTGATGTGTGTGTGCGAGGGTGTGTATAATGTGTGGGAGTGAGTTGCTTGTGTGTGTCTGATTGTGCGATCTCGGAGTTAGTATATATAAGTAGGGGGGTATGGAGCGGTGCAGCCCTCCTCATGGAGGGTGCAGGGGGGCTTGCTCCCCCTGCTTATCTGTAGTGTAGGATATTATATTTGAGTTGGGGGGGAGCATACCTCTCAACCTGTTAATGCAAAAAATCTGGACAAAGCTTGACAAAATGGAGGTGCAATTAATGTCATATTTTAAATATTGCTCTTATAATCTTAGAAAGTTGCTAGAGTAACAGAAGTTGTTTTAATATAAATTTTCTGAAGGATTTGAAGTCTGAAACTCAAATGTATGTCATTATTTAGTGACTTCAATTCTGAGATCATTCCAGTGATTTGCCAGGAAAAAAGATGAACAGGCCAGAAATATGAGCCAAAAATCAGGATATTCTGCAAAAATCTGTACAGTTGAGAGGTATGGGGGGAATGGTGTGTATGTGTTTGTGTGTGCTGCATCTGTAGTGTAGCATTGGGATTTTGAATTTTGTGGTTTTAGGATTTCGGTGTTTGGCGTCTTCGGCTATGTAATTTTGAAATACTGAAATTTGGGATTTCAGTATTTTGAAATTACATAGTGAATCTATATATATATATATATATATATATATATATATATATATATATATATATATGGTGTCAACACAATACATATCTATAGAAAGTCATGACAACTACCTGACAAGAGGGAGGGAAGGACAAGATGTTCATAGGTTCATAGGTGTTTACTAGGCTAACGACCACAAGGGCTTTTTTAAGCCTAGCCATGCATCCCAAATCTCTGACAAGTTCTGATACCCTTGGTAAGTGTAAGCATGGGCCTGGGAGATGAACCATTTACAGGTTACATGTGTCCATTAGAGATTAGGGATGAATTTTCGGTTTCCCATCCAATTGTCCAAATTGCACTTGAATTGGGTTAGGGAGGAACTCTGCTTCACATGGATGGGGAGCCTGTTCCATAGATGATATAGTCTCTGGGATAGATGCCTATCTCTCCAGCAGGTCCTGTTTATATCACAGGCAAGGTTTAAGTCTTTAGAACGGGTAATTCTGGTGCTGTTTGTTTTGTGGATATGCAGGAGGTCCATCAGAGTGGGGTCTGAAAATGCCCTGTATGCCAGGCATAGATCTCCCCCCTCAAAAGCCTGTAGGAGACAGAATACAGGGATAGGGCCTTGAGGTAGTCTGCATAGGACAGACTAGTAAAGTATTCTTTTACTGAGGAACCTCTGTGGACTTTCTAATTGTTACATATGCATGGTTAGGTTCATACCAAATGGGGCACTGTAATCAATGATAGGTCTGATGAATGCCTAATACAGTGGAACAATGTCTTCCTTGGACTTAGATGCCATACCTTTGTTTATAAGTTGCACAACATAGAATTATTTCCTCACCACTGTAGATATGTAATGATCAAAGGCTAGATTACTATCTGTGTCCCTAAGTCCCTGACTACTGGGTCAACTCTAAGGGGTGTGTTGTCAATATGATAGTTACCAAGGATGGATGACTTCCCAAAGGATACTATTATGTATTTCTTGGCATTTAGTTTTAGTCCATGCCTCTGACACCAGTTGTTTGTCTGTGTCAGCCCCTCCTGGAGAACATTTGTGTCAGTGTGAGATTCAATGACAACTCCTAATTTGCAATCATCTGCAAATTTGGTCAGCCAGAGACCACTGACATTGGCCTTGACTTCTGAGAAGTAAATGCCAAATAGGAGCGGTCCAAGGACTGATCCCTGAGGGACTCCACTTGTGACTGGCCTCTTTGTAGAGGTGGACTCCCCAATTCTAACTTCCTGGGTTCTGTCTGTCAGCCAGTTGGCTATCCACCGGGTGACATACAGGTTTGTACCGAACCTCTTGAGTTTGTCAACAATATCCAAGTGGGGTATTGTGTCAAATGCATTAGCCAGGTCAAGGTAGCCAGTGTGAATGACTTTTCCCTCATCCATTGCTTTGGTGACCTTCTTGAAGAGGTCTACCAGGTTGAGTAGGCATGATCTGCCCTTGACAAAACCAAACTGGATTGGGTCCAGTGTCTGGAGGTTTACTATATATCTAGTGATCATCTCCATGATAATGCTTTACATATAAGACTAGTGAGACTTATGGGTCTGTAGTTTCCAGGGTCTGTAGATGGCCCACCTTTGTGCAGAGGGATGATTGTTGCCTTTCTCCATTCATGAGGCACAAAGCCTGTTTGGAGGCCACAGTTAAATAGTATTTCCAGATGCCCTGATAGGTCAGGTTTCATGCCATTTAGAAGGCATCCTGGGATATTGTCTGGGCTCATTGTGCAGTGTTCTTGGTCTTAGAGAGAGAGAGAGAGAGAGAATTAAGGACCTGTATTGATATTAAATAGTGTATTATTAATAAAATAGAATATTTTAGAAAATATTCATCTTAATGAATGAGTCCCTTTGCCTATACATTAAAATGAAAATGATTCCACCTATTCAAGTCAGTTTTAGTTTGATCAAAAATTATATTAAGACTATCACTGATAAATTGTTACTTACCAGCTACATACTTAATAACCAAATAACTAAATGCTTTTTGCAGTATCATTTCTCTGACAAATCTATAATAAAATCAGATATTATATTTTTTATAATCTAATGTAAGAAGCATTATGGTAGCTTCCAAAACACTTAATTTATCGTTTGAAACTTGACAAATATTATGAATTATCTGTAATAAAGATTTATACTTCCACGGTGGTGCAGCGGTAGCATTGTTGCCTCACAGCAAGAAGTTCTCCCATTCAATTCTTGGCTGGAGTGTGGGGAGTGCCTTCTGTGTGGAGTCTGCTTGTCATCCCTGCAGTTGGGTGGGCATTCGAAAGACATGCGTAAATGGGCGTGCCTTCGTTGAAGGTTGAACATCAAGCTGGCACCTCGGCGTTCATGAAAATCTACTGCCAATCATTAGCAGACCGGAGTTCTGCTGTGGCGACTCCTAACTGGGAGAAGCCAAAAGACACAACAACATCTATAATAAAGATTTAAAGATCATGTTCAAAGTTTTTTGTGACCATTTCTTTTTGCTGTAATTATGCCCTCATTATATAAAGTGGGCTTTCTGATTATAACAAATAGTTTTTGCTTTAGTTACTTCAGTTTATTAAGTATAAAACTTGCACTGGTATTTACTCCAGGCTGAGCAGCTGTCCAGTTACTTCCTAATTCTATCTCATTTGACCTAGAATTCTAATGATGCAGTTGCTGGGGTATATAGTTTGACAGTCTGTAGTAGGTAGGTATTTTTTTCTGCAGTCTATAGCAAATCTTTACATAAAGATGCAACACAAACAGTCAGACAATAAATCACCAAATAAATGTAGCTATATTCAAGTAAAATCAAATTATAAAAGAAAACAAATCTTTTGAAAGTGTATAATGACTGCCTTACAGTATAGTAACATAGATGTTTCACTAAGTTGTCTACCATGAGATAATAACATCACACACTTGCTGCGGTAGTGTCGTCGCCTCACAGTAAAACGTTGTCCTGTTCGATTCTCAGCCAGAGCACCTTCTGTGTGGAGACATGCGTGAATGGGCGTACCTTCGTTGAAGGTTGTGCATCAGGGCCAGCAACTCGGCATGTAAAAATCTACTGCCAATCATTAGCAGACTGGAGTTCTGCTGTGGCGACCCCTAACCGGGAAAAGCTGAAAGACACAACAACAACTTTACCCAGCAAACATACAAGACGACACTTGAAGTATGTGTAAACTGAAAGCAGATAGTAATAGAAGGCCAGGAATAAGCCCTCAATCTTGGAACTATAAGACAGAAACATTTTGTTGTGATCTTAACCAGTTGCTGATCGTCATAATCATCATCAACCCCCTTTTTTCCTATTTCAAGTGTTGCCTTCTCTCTTAATTAAGTCACACTCTTTTACAAGCTTTGATGTTTTTTCTCTCACACATTCCATACCTCTCTTTGCTGAATGCTCTCTTTTCCTTTTGCCTTCTTCTTGTCCATCCCAAATCTTCACCAGATTGTCTTTTGCTTTTCTACACTGTGCCCAAACCACTTGTAATCTGTTTTCCTTGACTTTCTCTGCAGTTGGAGCTACTTGGGTTTCTGCTCTGATATCCTCATTTCTTTATCTGTCCCACAGTGTGCATCCTACCACTCATCTCAGGTACTTCATCTCCACTGCCTCTAACTTCCTCAACTGCTCTGATTTCACTGCCCACATTTCTGTACCATGCAGTAGTACTGGCTGCACCATTGTATTGTACACCTTAGGTTTCAGCTTCTTTTGCATTTTTCTGTCATATGCTATTCCTGACACTGTGCCAGTTGGCTGTAGCCCCTCTAATTCTAGTATTGACCTCCTCGTCCAAACTTCCCTTCTCCTCAACCACCCCTGCCAGGTACTTGAAGCTGTTAACTGTTCCTCTATTTTTCCATTCTATTTCATTTCTCA